>NC_062221.1:47367710-47670740 GCF_902686445.1 Sciurus carolinensis
AGAAACACATTGCTGGAAGTTAGAATTCTCACTGAGGCTTAAAGAAGTGGGTCATCCCTGTCAGTGAAGAGTACGTATGAGTGGTCACTAATGATCTTTAAGAGTTCACATAAGACCAGAAATATCTCTTTTTTTATTATTTTGCAAAAAGAAAAAAAAAAGTAAAAATCAATTCAAATGTCATTCTTTCCATTTTAATCCTTCGGTCTATCTACCCATTCACAAACATGTCTTATATAATGTTAAGTCCACAAAATTACTCCATGGAAAAAGGATTCTTTGAGGTCAAATAACTGAGAACAACTGTAAATTCTTGGAGAAACATAGAGCACAGAAGCGTGTTAAAGTTTCCGAGACTTCCTTATGCAAGGATGCCCAGTTAATTCTATTTAGCCTAAAGCTTATTTAACCACAGGCATCTCTTTATGACTCTTTAAGACACTAACACTCTTTAAAACTTCTGTTCTTTGGAATACACCATAGGAAATTACAAACTAAAAAATACCTACTAAAGAGTCTTGGAATTATATGGTAAGTTGATGGATATTACAGATTCTCCCCAGATTATATTGGTAATTACTTTTTTAAAAATCTACTAAACAAAATCACTGTTCTAAATTCAGATATTTAAAAATGTCTGAAAATAATCTGAGTCTCCCTCAGTCACACAAATTTTCAAAAAATTTGTAACCACTTATATTTTGGGAGTACATTTCATAAATATTTCTTTTCTGTGAGTACTGAAAGAATTTTGCCTATGAAATCAAGCATTCAGCAGATAGAGAATCAGTTATGTCTTCCAAATATATCTTCAAATCATCAAAATGTAATTATAGTATTAATAGAAAGACTATTTTTAAAGTTATTAGATTTGAGATATATTTAGAGAGGAAGAAATTAGAGAAATCAATATTTATAGAAAAATAGAGATGTGATTGGCTGATAATTCTACTGAAATAATCAAATCAAATGTCTGACCTTTGAGTTAAAAAAAACAATGTGCTCTGTTTAATTTTAAAAATATGGAGTAGAAAATTGTGGCAATAAATGGCCATTCCATAAAACAAAATAAAAATCCTTAGAAAGACCACATGCAATTATTCCAAAGGAATTGCTATGATTGGGAATGCCAAAAAAAAAAAAAAAAAAAACTAGAAAATTTTCTGATCTTTTAAGACAATGAGAATAGAGTTAGAGAGAGGGAGGAGGGTAGGGACAAGATAAAGTCCCCAAGAGTATGTCCCAGTGACTTAAATAAATTTGGTATTTGCTGCCTTCTAATTACATTCCTGCCTAACCCCATCAGTATCTACAGATAAAAAGAGAAATGAAACTATGAAAATTCTGACAAGGATATCGGTCACAGAAGGACATTCCCCATCTTCAAGCCCAGTTTAGGTTGTACTAAGCTAAATTTTATCTCAGGTATATGAATGTAGTGATGGAGGGAAAATTGGGAGAAATGGAGTGGCACGTTTCTGCATTTCTCCATCTCTTCCTTTACTCAAGAGGTCGATTTGAAAAGGCAGATGCCTGCACATTGCTCTGGGCTTGGGCTGAACTTTGTAAGAGCCTTGGTAAGAGAGAACGAGAATGGCTGAAGCACAAGCTGGAAACCTGTGCACACGATGAGCCACCCAGAGGGGCACAGCCAGCCCATGGTCTCAGAAGTACCAATGCAAGCAGATTCGATAGCGCTCATTTGTGACACCTCAAACCCTCCTCCTTCCTTAGTCACCATTCCTCTCAAAATTTTCCCTTTCTCCCTCCATGTTGACCACTCTGTTTTCAAAAAAATATTTTTGAAGCATACTTTATTTTCAAAGATATAGATACATAAATAGAGAGAGGAGAGGTCATCCAATTTTCACTAATAGTTTTAAGCGGCCCTACGTAGATTGCCACTTAGCCACCACTTCCTATGGTCCACCAACCTCCCTTACTCTCCCCCATCATTAAAACAGAATTTTTTCCACCTCTCATTTCAAGTTGTTGCAATCATTCACTTCCACAAGCCCAACTAAAGAGTATCTTAGTGAATTTGGACGTATGTCTCTACTTACCTATCTATCTATATCTTAACTTGGACACACTCTTTCATCCACAAATGTATCACAAAGAACAAATATGAGCTAAATGTATAACAACAAGAAATGTTTCTCACAGCATAGTTCATAAGCACATAAACTAAAATGTATAAACCTTGTAACCAACTTCAGTACTCAGAGACCTGCTTCAATAAATCTTGTTGTAGACAAAAATTGAATAATATAAAGTGGTGTCAATCAATATTCAATATAGGAAATGAAAAGCTCTCTAGGTATCTCAATCCAAAAAAGATATAACGTGTGAATTAGGCGCCTACAAAATTATTGGAAAGAGCAGAGAAGCTAAGGAGCCACCACTGCACCACTGGCTTTGAGAATATACCACCCTGGCTAGAAACCAAGGAGGGGAAAACTGATAGAGTTTCTAGTACTTATAAATCCACAAGCAGGTAACTTCCCACTGGGGTGTGGAGCTGAGCTGGAGTAAACACATCCATCTGACTTGCTGGGACCACCACAGCAGCAAGAAGACGGCCTCTGCCTTCCTTCTGTCTTCTAAATCTCGAATGAACATATTTTATTGGTGACCTCTAATCACATCCAGAGCCCTAATAGCAAGGAACCTTGGGTTATGTAGCATTTCACTTGCTAGTCCCAGGAATTTAGGAGAAAACACAGGAGATAACGGGAGTGTATGCTGAGGTCAATAGATAATTTCCAAAGCTGAAGTTCTTCAAGGTCATTTTTCAATAAGTAAGTTTAGAAATCTCATCAATGATAATCTCTCTTTAAAACAATCTATATTACATTGACTTACTAAAAGCATGTCTCAAAATCAAATATAATAATATAACCATCTGTAATCCCATTTTTAGGGAAAAGGCAAAAATACAATGTTTTTGACATTCTCAATATATACCATACACTGATTTTGATTCCAATAAAAATAATGATTGTGTTAGTCAGTTTTTCATCACTGTGATCAAAATACCTGACATGACAACTTAAAGGAGGAAAAGTTTATTTTGAATCATGGTTTTGGAAGTTTTGGTGTGGTTGGCTCTGGACCTGAGATGCAGCAGAACATTATGGCCTGGGGGCAGGGTAGAGGAAAGTTGCTCAGCCTATGGCAGCTGAGAAGCAGAGTGGGAGGGAGGGAGGGACAAGATAAAGTCCCCAGGGGTATGTCCCAGTGACCTACTTCCTCCAATTAGATCCCTCTTCCCAATAATCCATTCAAAGTATTAATCAACCAGGTTGAACTGGTTGAACTGATGATGTTGGAGCTCCCATGATCCGATCACTTCTCAAAAGCCCCACCATCAAATACAGCTGCAGTGGGGACCAAGCCCCAAGCCTTCAACCATGAGCTTGGGGGATGATTCCAGATTCAAACCACAACAGTAATCACAGCAAAAAGGTTGAAGAAAAAAAGCACATTTTTGTGTTCAACTTTCCCCTTCCAGATTTCTGTTTTTTAAAAAAAGGAGAGTCGAGCCTATTATTTTACCAATTTAGGAACAAACTAAAACACTGCAACTTGGTTCATTCATTTATTTGTTCTTTCAACAAATGTTTATTGATAGCTTACCATGAATGAGGCTTCTTCAAATATGTTTGACAATTGCGCTTCTGCTAAACCCACTCCTCTTTTTACTAGAAGATACAAGCTCTTTGCCTTTCACGGATATGATCCATCAGTTAGGTGAAACCGTGCACCAGTTATTTTATATATTTAATGGAAACGTTGACTTACACAGTTTTAGAAAGAGCTTTAGTCTCTCCTTGTGCATTATTCAAAGTAAAATAATTATTTTAAAATTCTTTAAATGATGTAATAAATGGAAATTTACAAGGGAGGAAAACCTTGGAAACCAGAAATATTAGTAAAAGAAAGACATAGCAAGAATCACGTACCTGAGCACAGTGGTGCACACCTGTCATTCCAGTGACTCAGGAGTCTGAGGTATGAGTACCAAAAGTTCAAGGCCAGTCTCAGCAACTCAGTAAGACCCTAAGTAACTAAAGTGAGATGCTGTCTCAAAATTAAAAAATTAAAAGGACTGGGGATGTGACTCAGTGGTAGAACACCACTGGGTTCAATCCCCAATACTGAAAAAATTATAAATAATAAATTTAAAAAATTAAAAGAATAAATCACTTTAAAGTTCTTAAAATTTTGAAAGGTGTTGGTAATATGCATTTTAGTCTATGAGCTCCTAAAAGATCTGTGTGCTTTCATTCTTCATAATAGGCATCTGTTATAAAGAAGGAAGTTGGAGAGAAGGGGAAGAGAAAGGGATAAGGCAATTTATCCATAGATAAAGGGACCATGGAATGGATTGACCTGTAACAGTTCAGTTTATACATGTAGTTCTTTTATTTTTTAAACTTTCCTGGTTTGAGAGATAAATTATATGACCGTTCTAATTGGTGAGAGGAGTAAAGAACTGAGATTATAAATAACATTAAATTAATGGCATATTTAATGGAACATGAAGGGAGTGAAAATTTTAAAGAGAAGAGGAATCTCTGAAATTGGGTTGGTTGCCAGAAGAAAGCACTAAATGGAATGATATAGTGGAATTCAACAGGCAAAGGTCAATTTACAGTCCTTCAGCAAATAATGTAGGATTTTAACTCCTCTTATTTTTGATTATTTACCAAATCAATTGAGATATGAATATTCCTTGTTTATCATAAATCATTAGTCTGAAAGGATATCAGTAAGACATACAACTTCTTAAAAATAAACCTAGACCCAGATTTTCTAAGATGAAGACTATCTGCAGAAAGTCATTAGTATGTACAGATTCAGCATTCTCAAAATCACCTCTTTCGGGTTGACCGATACCAGACTTCCCTGCCTTCTTTACTACAAAGATCCAGACCTCTCCATACTCAAAACTCCTGCTTAGTCACTTGCTGTTTTTTTTTTTAATTCTGTCAATCTGAAAATGTACAAAAGATGTTTACAAAAATTAGGGTATTTGAATGGAGATCAAAGTCATATCATTTTGGTGAATTGTCAGTTTTCTTAAATGTGATAAGAGCATTTCAGTTATGTGAAACAATGTTTTTTGTTTCAGGAGATACCTGCTAAATGAGTTAGGGATAAAGTATCCTACCTGAAACTTTGAAATGGTTTGGAGAAATATGTGTAAATAAAATCACTATTAATATAGATATAGACAAAGGTACGCAGGTACATGAAAAACACGGCAGAAATTTTAATTGATGAGTCCAGGGCTATTCCCTGCACCATGTAGCCATGCTCAAACTTTTATATGTTTAAATGTTTATAATTTAAGAAAGAGAAAGAAACAAAAAAAGAAAAACATAAAAAGTTGGGTCATCTTTGGGAGTTCTAACACCCTTTTGCCACCCTCATCCCAAAAGTTTTCTGTCAAGTCCTTTTTAGGTGACTTTATCCAATAATCCATTTTAAGTACCATCCAAACATGATTAATTTCCCAGACTTACCTCTGGTTTAGAGCTTACCTCCAAACTCTAGTTCAGTTAATATGATCAGTTAACTAGATGACATTCCACTATGGTGTTTCATATGTGACACAAATTTAACAGGTCTAAAAGCAAAGTTTTAATCTCTACACACACACACACACACACACACACACACACACACATCCAACAAATCTATTCCCCTCCCAGTGTTTTCAACTGAGTATCTGACACTTCTTTAAATAGCCAAGAGCTTAAGTCAGAAATCTTGGTGCTGTTCTGGATTCTGACCTCTCCCTCTTCCTCCATCCAATCCACTGATAAATTCTGTCACTGTTACCACCAACATTTAATACAAGACTATGAATTTTTCTCCAGATTGTCATCACTGCACTGTTCCATCTACATAATTACCCTTGCCAGGACCAGAAATACCCTCTTAGTCAGTATCTGTACTTCCTGTTTTTCTCCTTTACCATCTTTACAGAATTCCCAAGTTAACTTTTTCTAAACATCAGTCAAGTCTTTTAACTTGTATTTAAATAAAAAGGCTTACCACTTTATTTAGAACAGAGCCCACACTTTCTTACCAGTATCTTCTAGGTGTGACTTAGTCTAACCCCTGGTCACCTCTTCACACAATCCCACACATCTCTCCACTCTGAATCATTGTTCCCTTTATATCAGATTCCTTTCTGTGCTCATAAATTTTTAAGACACTCTCTCCTCAGAATTTTTGTCCATGTTCTTTCATCTGTCTACTGTGCACCTTATTTATTTAAAAATTCTTCAAAGAGCATTTGCAATGTTCTTGGGCTCTATTTAAAAGAACTTTAGGATCACTGACTCATTTAGTACCTTCCTATGAGGTAAATTCTACAATGCTTCTTCTTTTATCAATAAGGAAAATGAAGCATGATGAACTGGAATGAATTGAACAACTTTATAGAGATCATGCTATCAACTGAATTATGTTCCCCTCAAAATTCTGGTGTGATGGGATGTGGAAATGGAACCTTGGAAGATATATTAGTCAGAGTTCTCCAGAAAAACAGAACCAATAGGAGAGATAGATGATTGGTTTATAGATGATGGATGGATGGATAGATAGATAGAAAGACAGTTGTTATAAAATTTTGGCTCACATGATTATGAAGGTTCAGAAGGTCTATTATCTGCAGACTGTAAGCTGGAGACCCGGAAGAGCTGGTGGTGTAGCTGGTGGTGTAGAATATGATGACCTAAGAACCAGGAGGGTTGAAGATAAGATTGATAAATGTCCCAAGTCAAATAATCAATAGAGATAGAGGAAATCCAAACTTCCTCTGCCTTTTTGTTCTATTCAAGCCCACATGGTGTGGGTTATCTGTTTTATTCAAAGACTAATCTCTTCCTGAATTGCCCTTAAAGATTCCCCAGAAATAAAATTTAATCAGATATTTGAACATCCTGTGCCCAGTCAAGCTAATACAAAAAGCTAACCATCATAGAAGATCATTGGATTACAAGTTGCTATTTGTGACTTTATAAGAAGAAAAAGAAGTGATTTGCTTCTCTGTCAAGAAAGGACGCAGCAGGAAGGCAGTCATCTGCAAATCAGAAGAAGAAGGTGGGCCACCACCTTGATCTTGGAATGTTCATGCTCCAGAACTATGAGAAGGACATATCTATTGTTGAAGGTATAGCAGCCCTAGCCAACTTAGGCAGATCGTATTTGATAGAATTCGATTCTGAACCCAAGCTGTTGCTTCTAAGTCTGCACTTTAAGCATGACATTAGACCACCATAAGGACAAAAACTTTTCCTCCACCCATTTCAAGATTCATGAATGACACTCCCAAAACAAAAGACAGATTAACAGAGGAAAACAACAAATTTATTTAATCAATGCTTTGTGTGACATAAGAATCATCAGAAATGAAGACCCAAACACCCAGGGAAAACTATATTTTTTATGGGGAGGTCTAAAGAATGAACAACAGCATAGAAATGTAATTGGACAAAAATGCCAGGTTCTCATGATAATAAACTGAGAAAGGAACCCGATAAGATCTGTCTGCTCAAATTCTTCTCAGCCTCTGTGAGGCATTCCTTCCTCTGGGTGTGGGTCAGGTTACCTGTCACAGGAGAATCTTCAGGAAGGATGAAAGAAGTCAGAGGTGGCATTGCTAAATATTATGACTTGCTTTAGGGGAAGGAGTTCTAGTTTCTCTGACCTTCCCAGGAAAGAGGAATTCTAGTTTGTATGACCTGCTTCAGGGGATGGGGTAGGGAGGAGGAGAAAGTAGGGCAGGAGGTGGCAGAAGAGAACTTCCTTTTGCAGCACTTTCAGTTCCCTTCAGTTCAACGTACTCAGCATGCCAAGCGACCATGCTTTGGGGTGGCATGTTCTGAACCCCAGCACCACCTTAGATTTTATTCTTTTCCAGGCCTTCCTATCTTAACTTAAACATTAAGTTAAACATTAAACATTCTTTACACAAGATCACCTCAGAGTTCCCAGACTACTTCAGCACAACACCTCTGTACTTTCTTCACTGCACTTTTCTCAAAGTATATGCATATACTTTCATTGTTCTTGTTTGTGTACCATTTTGCTTACCTGCTATGTAACAGGCAAGCCTAGGTAAAGGGCATACAATAATGGATAATACAGACCTTTTCCTTTATCACTAAGAGTTTATAACCCTAGAGTAATCTCTTGCAATTTAATTTTAACATAAGCATCAATGGGAAATGAACACAAGGTGAAGAGTTAAGACCAGACAGAGTTAGGATAAGGCAGGAAACAAACATGAAGATAAGGTAAGAATCTAGAATTCTTGGTCAAGGTCAGGTCATGTTAAGTCTGAAAAGACAGGAGTAGTGAAGGCAAGGAGAGCTGCTAATGGAGCATATTTGACAAGAACTCCTCCCTCCCTTAAAAAGGGGCTCTCCGTCCTACAGGATCTCTATGTGTCAGGCAGGTCCTGAGGCTGACCTCAAATAGGAACAGCGTGATCTGACTGCTGAAAAAGATGGATGCACCCAGAAAGCAGAAAGAACCATGGTGGAAATTGAAAACTTGCCTTCATCTTTCAAAGGCCTGACAGCAGAGTTCTGCAATACAAAGGGCCACCAGTTACTGCCCTGATTTAAGCATCCCAGACAGATGGGATTCCTCTCTCTGGATGTTTGCTAAGGCACTGACTAGTAATCAAACATACCCAATTCAAGATGGGGGTCTGTCATCTCTAAAAGGGCAAGAACTCAATTAAGTGCAGCTCCAGCATACGATCCCAAGATTGGCACCTCACTTCCCTGATGTGTAAGCCTCTTAGTAGATGAAAAGATGAGAAAGCACTTAGCTTTCAACTGCAGCAAGTGGCTTACCATATCCCAGGACCTCAAACCCTGGTGAATATCTCCTATGTGTCAAGCACTAAAGATGCAGAAATAAACAAAGTAAAACATGATTCTGCTGCTATAAATCTTACATGCTAATGAGAGATTTAGTAAGTATGTAAAATAAAATTGACTCATTAATTAAAAATAATTTATAGACCTGGCTCAGTGGTGTAGTTCTTGCCTAGCCTGCATGACAACCCATTTTGGATCCTAAGCAAAAATGAAAAAAAGAAAAAAACAATTCTGATAATGATAGATGCCATGAAGAAAATAAAACAGGGTCATGCGGTAGAGTGACTGTCAACCAAGTGTTATGGGGACCACTCATATTCCAAAAGAATCCACCTTTTCTTTCTGTAGAAGTAGAGTTGTATTAGGTATGTGGTTGTACAGCTGATGACATTTTCCAGTCTCTCTGGCATAAGTAGTGGCCATGTGAAATGGGAAGAATGAAAATGGGAAAGAAAATGATGTGCACCCCTTCTGGTTCTGGGACTTAATATACTGAGCATGCAATAAAATAAAGTAAAATAAGAGATACTGAACATTTCTCCTCTATGCTCTGCATGCCCTCCCCCACTGCATAGAAACCATGTAGCATCAATCCAGTGTTAATTACTCAGATAATGACAATACTCTGGGGTATATCAACCATAAAATAAGAGGATCCTGAAACCATGAATGACTTCATGGAGAAGAATTTTCCAACAAGCTGAACTAATTGCACTAATACTATCATGTGACAAAATAAATATCATCATAGGTCCTTTTTAAAGTAGAATTTTAACCTTCACCCAACTTCCCATTGCCATGGGAAATTGAGGCAGAAGTATTAAGTAGGATGGCACTTAGGAGATGAGGCCTGAATGATGGGAAGGAGGAGTTAGCCATGTGAGTATGTGGGAGTGAAGCAGAAGAAACATTGTACGCATGCCAGAGAGAGCCTGGCAAATTCCTATCCAGGATCTTGGTAAGACTCAGCTTCTACATTAATACCAGAAGCACAGGTACTGGTAAACCTTTGGCAGAGGGCTAGGAGCTTGATCCTGAAGATCCAGGAAAGGGTGAAGATAAAGAGCGTAAATCAAGGCCAAACTCAGGGAGTTGAGATATGGACCGAAATCTGGTGATGATACAGTTTCCTAAGGGAAGCATTCAGCTCCCACAAGTCAAAGGGGCAAAAGAAAATGAATGGAAGTAACAGGGTACATGGCAAGCTGCTGATCAGAGGCTGAGTGACAATGCCTGCAGAAATTATGCAGAAATTTTTAGAAATTTAGTCATTAAACATAAATTTGTTGTTTTCCTTTTTCATTTCTTTTTTAAGATTTTTATTTATTTGTTTTTTATTTATACAGATTGCATTTTGATTCACTGTACACAGTGGGGTACAACTTTTCATTTCTATGGTTGTGCACAATGTAGATTCATACCATTCGTGTAATCATACATGTACATAGGGTAATGATGTCTGTCTCATTTCATACCCCCACCCTCTTCCCCTCTCATTTTCCTCTACATAATCTAAAGTTCCTCCATTCTTTTCTCACTCCCACCCTCCCCACCCCTATTATATATCATCATTCACTTATCAAGGAAAACATTCGGCCTTTGGTTTTGGGGATTGGCTTATTTCACTTAGCATGATATTCTCCAATTCCATCCATTGATCCACAAATGCCATATTATTATTCTTCTTTATAGCTGAATAATATTCCATTGTGTATATACCACAATTTCTTTATCCATTCGTCTGTTGAAGGGCATCTAGGTTGGTTCTACAATATAGCTATTGTGAGTTGAGCTGCTGGAAAAGATAGCCTGTTCAACAAACGGTGATGGGAAAACTGGAAATCCATACGCAGTAAAATGAAATTAAACCTCTAACTCTCACCCTGCACAAAACTCAGCTCACAATGGATTAAGGACCTAGGAAATAGACCAGAGACCTGCACCAAATAGAAGAAAAAATAGGCCTGAATCATCATCATGTTGGCTTAGGATCAGACTTCCTTAACAAGACCCCCAAAGTACAAGAAATCAAAGCAAGAATCAATAAATGGGATGGATTCAAACTAAAAAACTATTTCTCAGCAAAGGATACAAACAATAATGTAAAAAGAGAGCCTGCAGAGTGGGAGAAAATCTTTTCCACACACACTTCAGATAGAGTACTAATCTCCAACATTTATAAAGAACTTAAAAAACTTTAAACCAAAAATACAAAGAACCCAATCAATAAATGGACCAAAGAACTGGACAGACACTTTACAGAAGAAGATATACAGGTGGTTAATAAACATATGAAAAAGTGTTCAACATTTCTAGTAATTAGAGAAATGCAAATTAAAACAACTCTAAGATTTCATCTTACTTCAATTAGAATGACTATGATCAAGACACAAGCAATAATAGGTGTTGGCATGAATGTGGGGGAAAAGGCACACTTTTTCATTGCTGGTGGAGTTGCAAATTGGTGCAGCCACTGTGGAAAGCAGTATGGAGATTACTCAGAAAACTTGGAATGGACCCACCTTTTGACCCAGTTATCCCACTCCTCGGTTCATTTCTTTTAAATTAAGGTACTGTGTCTGTGTGTGTATGTGACTGTGTCTGCCAAAATGACACACCTGGATTTGTGTTCCACAGAATAATTGTTATTGCTATATTTTTGTTTTTACAATGTTGAGAATTGTTTCTTTGCTTTGTCATTTGACTGACATCCATTGACCTGCACACAGTGTTCTGTATGTGCCTGAGATTTCAAGCAGACACACAAAAACACGTGCAGAAGTAGTATTTTACTACCAAGAGAAAATGTTGGCTTCTAATCATTTTTTAAACTACCTTCAGATACACTTGAAAATAATTTCCTGAAAGATCCTAAGACTGTTAAAGAATGGTGAGTGGAGTAAGGAATGCAATGAATTATGAGAAACACAAAGAACTCACATTCCAGAGGAGTAGATAATGCAGAAAAAACGGCAGGAAACCATATCAGGGATGGTAGAAGTTGAAAAAGTTTATACCTAAGTCTAACATTATAAGTTTTTCATTAGGGAATAAGTCTAGCGTGATTAATACAGAACCCTCAGGCAAAAAGCAGCAGAATCACTAGACAGGAATGTAGAACTGAGATCTTGCCAAATAAAGCCCATTTCTTCTTATTCTGTCTTCAATGAAGTTGAAGGGAAAAAAAAAATTTAATTAATGCACCATTTTCTGAAAGTCAGTGGTCTTAATGCTCCCCATTCTGTCATGTAAGACTCCTAAGCATTCTTGTTCAGTTGTTTCTTCTCATGTATCAAAAGGAAAGAATGTTTTTCTCTCTCTCTCTAGGGAGTCAGAGTTTGACAAGTGCTAAGAGATCCAATTTGAGGTGGTGTGGCGATTGGTGTTGATTTGCCTTCAGGGAGAGTCTCCAGGTCTAGCCGGCTTACGGCCCTCATCCTTCCCTTCAGCCTGTCAGGAGCATGCAGATGAGGAAGGAGGCTGGGCCGCTCTGCTCTCTGCATGGAGTAAAAGGTGAAAGTTGTCTTCAGAGCTGCCGAGAAGCACCATTCCTTGCTACTGAGTTAGCTGTCATCTCACTCCTCTAATGAAAACCCTTGGAAGTTCCCTTCTCCTCAGGACTTAGTGGTTTACAAGACCCTCTCTCCCCACCTTTCTCTTCCAGCTAACATCTTTCGGCGTTCTCAGAACACAGCGTGTGTGTCTCTTGCCTGTACCTCGTGTGTCCTCTTGTCTTAGTGAACTCTCCTTTTCCTTGTCTTCTCAATCTAAACCCCGCTTGCTCTGGGAAGCAGGCCTTGGCACTGCAGGATCTGGGGGGTGGCGCTGTGTACACTCTAGGCGATCCATCACCCAGTGTGACTCCCCAGGCACCTCACAACCTCCGTGGAGGCAGATGTGTCACTCCGCCATCATATAATCAGCTCCACAGGTGCTATACGTCAGGCAGACAATAGATGTTTCTTCAGAGAATACGTTAAGTAGGGGGAAAAAAATGGTCAATAGTGTGACCCTTGAGTGGCTTCTCTTTTTTATTTTAACAAAGTAATCCTTTAACTCCTGAAAAACAAAAGTTAGAATTTATTGTTTATATACCTTTGGTTAAAAAAAGTCACTTGACAGAGTTGAAATGAAAATTGTGTGCAAGGTTGTTTCTGGAAAAAATCATGAGAACTTTACAAAACAACTTTATATGATTCTTTTAAAGAAGAAAAACCAGGAATTTTTGAAAGGTCTTTTGACTCATAAAGTGTCAACTTTGCTTTTAATTTCATACCAGTGATTTGGCTGACAAAAAGCTATAAGGTTAAGATGCAAAAGGAATTGCATCTAGCATATTTCCTTTCTGGAAAACTTTGCTCAGTTCAACTGTCAATAAAACTTTTATTCCATCCATGGAAAAGCTGATGAAGAGGTCTCCAGACAAGAAGTCACCATGATTCCATCTCTCATGCTTCCTCAGGAAATTTCTGCAGCATATTCATGTTCTTTCACATATAGTGAAATGAAAGAAACAGGCACAAAATGAGAGAACTACTTATAAATCTTCACCATCCTCCAGATGTGCTGTTTTAGAATCCCATCTCTACATAGCAGGCTGTTCTCCTCATTCTTCCACTTTCATGCAGTCAGTCTGAGGTGTCTTCTCTGCACAGACACTGAGGATCCCAACATAAGGTATCTTCTTGTCCTCAAGATATTAAGAGAGAGCATCACACACATTTTTACAAACAATCACAATGAATAGTGAGTGCCAGAAGAGGATTGTGACTTTAACATTATCTTCACATGCAGATTTTGACTTTCTGTGTATTTTGCCAACATTAATATATATGTATTTTCCCTTCCCACTGAGACACCAAGATCCAAGTATTCTGACAAGAAAGTCATGTTGTACTGCTTTTAAATCACACAGAACATTATTGCTCTAGATTTACCATGACACAGTAATAAACATGTTTTGCTTTGTGACTCAATACACAACAGTCCACACACCTATTGCAAAAGTTTCACAAAAATATGCCTACCATTACTAACTACATCAATGGATTCTGGTGTTTTCTATTTTGTAATATGCTATTCTAGTCCCTTAAATTTAAAAAAAAAATGTTCATGACTCACTAAAATTATCCCATCCCATTGTTCGAAAAAATCTCCAAAAGACCAGGTATTAACAAAATACATGCATTTGTAATTGGTGAGCAATCTCAGGGCTGAAAGTAATACAGTCTAGAGACTGGAATTCAGAGTCTGGAATAAGACATATCTGAACTTCGACTCTACCATACATTAGCTATGTGGCCTTGATCATGTTATTCAAACTCTCTAACCCTTGATATCTTCATATAGAAAGTGATGAAAAATAATATTATGTTGGGAGAGTATAACATGTATGCATGTTAAACTATTTAGTATAATTCAAAGTATACAACAAATACTTATTAAATGCTAAAAGAATTTAAATCCATTCAAAAAATGAAAATGACACAAAACTAACATTTAAAGCAACTTAAGTTTAACATGATCTGAGGGAAAGAGACTTCAAGTGGAGATAATGGAGATTTCTCAAATTAAGTAAACATACATTTCATGGGCTGGGAAGATAAAAAGAATGGGTAACCAATATAGACCCTTCTATTCAGTAAAAGAAGAAAATACAATTCCATTTACTTATTTATTTATTGTAACTTAAATTTAGTCAAAAAATACAGGAGAATGGGGAAATGGAATAGTTAATATTTTTGAGGTTTCATCAAGGCATATGATCCTACAGAAGAAATCTCACAAATGAATCAAGAATGAACACTTAGGACAAAATGCCTCCCAATACTGTACCCAGAAAGCTGAACCAAGCCCTGAAACCTGCAGACTGCCTGTAGGACTAATTTGAGTGGGGCAGGCATCACAATGACTTTGGATGGACTGGGCCCACTCTCTGCTCTACCATCTGTGACACTTTGTCTGCATAGACTCATTCCAAACCTGATCTGGAGCCCCCAATCACAAAGCACTTTAGTTCAATCTTGGGACTGAGGTTCTGGCTCAGTGGTAGAGCCCTCACCTAGCACATGTGAGGCACTGGGTTAGATCCTCAGAATCATATAAAAATAAATAAATAAAATAGAATAAAGGTATTGTGTCCATCTTAAAAAAAAAAAAAAGTTCAATCTCAAATTTTCCCAGATCATTATCTTATTTAATCAATTTCTTAACTCAAAAGTTCTATTAACCCCAGAGTCAGCCCGGGCAGAGAGGATGTCCACAGGGTAGCCAAAGCAATAAGAATTGACTTCTAAAGTCATTTAAAAAAAAAAAAGTTCACAGGAAGTTATGGTAAATCGACTTAATAATCTTGCATTCTTAGAACTGAGAGGGTACAGATGTAGCTCACATCTCTCAAATTGTAAGTCAGTTAAACAATGAGAGAAAAACCTGCTGTCTTAAGATACGTATTTGATACTGGAGTTGGTAACAGAGAAGAACGCTGATGAAGATAAAAAGTGTGACTTACCCACAAAATTCTGATTTGCAGGCATTGGCCTTATGGACCTGCCACCAATGTTGAAGAACAAATAAATGAACAGGAAGAATATAGTTCCACTGTATTCACTGAATTAAACAGACAAATGGCAAGGATTCAGAATGAAGCTACATGATGCATAAGTAATCAGAGACAGAGACTATATGTACATTCAGCTGGAAACAGATTCTGGCTCCTATTTAAAATATCAGCAGGAGTGTCAATCCACCATGTCGCCAACATTTTTTTTCAAAATGTTCAGGCAACCAGATAAATCACTCTGTGGCTTCCCTCTGCTACTTGTGGATTGACAGTATTTATAAACAGCTGTGTTAACATCTTCCAAATCCAAGGAAATGTTCTTATTTCACTGAAGAGTGTTTATAGTTTACTCATCTAGAAGTGGACAAGCAGGTCTTTTTGCTCAGGTAGCTGTGTTTCTAAACTCCAGGTCACGGCAAGATACAATAATTCCTTTTGTGTTGCCAATGGTAGCTAGTGGCAGTAACTCTAACCCTGCCTAATTCATAGGATCCCTAAACAAGCTTTAGCTTTGCATCTGGGTGTTTGTAATGGTAGAACAAAGAACATACATATTCAAAGGTACTTTACAATCTGAGCTCTGACTCCCTTCCCAGCAACTCCATTCTGTTCTTGCATTGAGTCACATGCTCTGGATGGACCACATTCTGTAGTGTCTCTGAACCTGTGCACCAGTTAGTGAGTGCTTTGCTAGGATGCCATACATTCTTCTCTTATACTCTTGGAGAGTACTCACTCACTTTCATTCCCTATATCAAACGTTATATCCAAACTCACTTTTCTCCCTAAGCAGAATTCACAGCCTTTTTAATACACATTCTAGACTATAGAGAGAACAGCACATACCAGAGACTTGAATGTCTATTGTACCCAGCAGTATCTGTCAAATGATAGGTTCATATTAAAGAACAGTTAGATGAATAATTTTAAGTAAATGCTTTAATCTCTTCCTACCAAAAAGAGGGTAGAAAGACTGAGAAAGTTGCAGAAAGCAAAATGAAGGCAGAGAGGCATCCATCTGACTGAACACCAGTGGGAATGTTGGGAAAGATGAGGTTTCTTGCCCTTTATTTTGTCACAATTAGGTTATGTTTGAAAGTGGCTACCATCAAGCAACAAAACACATTTTTTTCCTAACATAGGAGTCACAAATTATGACCCAAAAATGAACTCTTTCTGCCCTCATCCTGGATTTAAATGCAAACTCACAATTTTCATTAGATTCTCAGAAATGTCCAAAGCCCCCAAAAGATTAGAACACTGTTCTTAACTCAGACATGCCAGGAAATCATGATGTATTCCATTATGTTGATGATATTTAAGAAAATAAATCAAAGTGACGGGGAATTGTGAAAATCACTTTTATATACCATTTTAACCAAAGTAAAGTTACATTTCTTCTTACATTTCTCTGTAACATTTTTACTATAATAACAAAAATATAAATGAAATCAGAAAGTGCCTGTTAAATGCTTTCTGTATCCATCATCATGCCTGCTCTTTGGGTGCATGTGTTCTGAGCAGTCAACACAAACAATTATTTCAGAAATAGGAAATGAGGATTCAAAACCCTTGCCAAATTTTGTGGTTCACATAGTGAATGCCATAGGATCTTGACATGGAGTCATGCTCCTACCAAAGACAAAAAAGATTCCTTAGAAGACTTTGGGAAAGGTTGAGCTCTACTCACAAGTGTCCTATGGCACAGTAGTGCTTCAACAAATAAACAAGATACATTGATTTTGAATTTAAATCAGAAAGCCTAAGTTTTAGGCCTAGTGTTGCCTCTTTCTAGCCATGGACCATTCACATTTCTGTGCCTCAGTTTCCTCATCCATCCCATGAGTACAATATCTCCTCCTACGCTCCATCCCCGACATGTTTCAAGGCTCAAATAAGATAAGAGTGGATAAAAGCATTTCCCAAATTGTAAACCACTATACCAAAGGATGTTAGGACATTTTTAGAAGTGGTCAAGTCAGGTATACACAATAGTCTGTGGCACAGAATACATGACTTTCCTCAGTCGGTTTTGTTTTGTTGTCTTGGCTCTCAGCAATTCAATCCAAGTTTCTTTGTGTTCACTTAATAACATTTCTTGTCAAATTTCTCATACATAAAATTTTATGTACAACCAGCAAAGGAACTGCAGACTGGCTGCTCGGATTATTTGCAGGAAGGGGCAAGTGAAAGAACAGTAACTTCTTTCTAGCCAAAAGCAAGCAGGCTTCTGGTTAAGGACTCTCCCAGAGGTAGAACATTTCAACATTCACACCATTTTTTTCTTTTCAAAGTCTCCCCACTGAGCCCTCTGTAGCTTGTCCATGGTACACAATTCAGAATCACCCGTCCACTTAGGACACTGTGATCTGGAAGCAGTAGCAAATGTATTTCACATTTGAGAAGAGGAACATTAGCAAGCACAACATTTAATATGCTGCGTGCTGCAAGGAGCGGGGGCTTAGACTTTCTATTTCAGCTCCACTGGTTAGACTGCAATCGGAACAAGAGTGTGCAGTGATGCAGTGTGTTTGGCCCTCATCTGTGCCAAGCAGCAGTTTTATCATCAGCAAGGAAGCATTAAGTGAACCCCAGGGATAGCATATGTATTGTATTTAGAGGAAGGGGTGAAAATCCATCAGTGCCATGTAATTTAAAAGGTTTTCATGCTGTTCACAGGAAGCTATAAGCTGAGATTCCTTTGTCCCAGTTAAAGAGAAAATGGTCCTAGTAAAGAAAGATGGATTTAAAATAGTGGTTACACATGGAGTGAACTTAAGTGATAAAGGAAGACAGATAGGATAATGGACATCACCCGGCACGTTAGAGAAGACACACATTATTTCGCATTTGCAGAAGAGACATTTTGGGAATTCTGAGCTAGACACACATTCAAATGAATCTTTTTATTGCCTTTGATTACACAATGTTTTAGTCCCTCCTTGTCAGTTCCCCGTTGTCTCCTATTAGAGGAGAATTACAATCAGTCTTTATGCCAGGAAAGCATAAATGTGAGAGAAAGGGGAGAGAAAGGACAAACAGAATGGGGTGGATGATAAGGAGAAAGAGATATACGATCAGGATTTCATTATGCAAGCTAGATTTGTACTTCTGTGCCAGGAATAAACAAACATAAACAAAGATCACAGATTTTCCTTATATACAAATGACTGTAACTTCCTTCAACCTTACAGTCTAGTCATCTGGTCTACCCAGTATTCCCTGAGAGGGGTCTTTGTCTGTGCTGATCCTACCATCTGTAATATCCTTCTGCTGTGGTAGCAGCTAATGAAAGCCTATACTTCCTTCAGGATCCAACTCAAATGTGATCTTCTCAAAGAGATTTCTCATTCCTGCTACTTGGAATTACTCTTTCAGCCAACTGCTTTTAACCATAGTTTAACACTTAACGCAATATATGTGGCTTAGGACTTTCATGTGTGTACTGTTAGATTCCTCCCCACGCCAACTGCCGTCACCAAATTATGAGTCATGCATCCGAGCACCATGCCCTAGTCTCTCGAGTCCCTTGCAGTGCTTGGTACATAACTGGTACACAGTGTGTCTGCATTGTGATGGCCTGCACATACAGGCAATGCACAATCAGAACCCTGCAATTTTGACCACTGCCCACATGAGATTCACTCATGAATTTCCACCATGCTAACATTTCTAAGAAGGGCTGCTATTCCCTCTGCTCCTGCCCAATCCTCACCCCAGTAGCTATCCCTTCAAACCATGAGATCCTTGAACTCAATCTTGTGACCTTTTTCAATAACTTTTTAGAGGATTTCTCAACCTAAAATTCATTAAAATATTACAAATATAAATGACACTTATTCTCACTTGAATTTATTTGTGGGGATATCCATAACCTTTCAAATTTGACAAAAGCTTTTGCTTACTTAAATATTTATAACTAAAGTTATTTCTTCTAAGAAACTTATGTATACTAATTTATTTAATCCTCATAACGATCCTATGTGGTAAGATTGTTTTCCCACTCTAAAAACAATGCAAACTGAAGCACCGAGAGTTTAAGTAACTTGCCTAAGTTCTCCCCATATATAAGCAGTAGAGTCAGACTTTTGATCTTGGAATTCTGGTTTTAGTCTGTGCCTTTAACCACCTCACAAAATGTAGGAAGCAGGAGCCATGCTCCCTGAATATATAATACCAATACTGGAAAAAGTGTATTTTATTTGAAATTGCATATGATGTTGAAGCTGAGGACAAGGTGTGGGAGTTAAAGATTAGAGATGGTAGATCTTACTTTTTGCAGACCAAGCTTAATAAATAAAAGTCAGTGCAGTTTCCAATTACCTCTAGCAATTTATAGAATTGAGGGGGCAATTCATTGTGAGAATGATAAAGATTTGTTGACCTGGAAATCAATATGTATTTTGAGGATGAAACTCCAATTATACAAAAGAAGTACATAAAGAACATTTTTTTTCCTATGCAAAATGCACCAAATGCCTGAATTTTTTTTTTTTTGTGCGGTGTTGGGGATCAAACCCAGGACCCAGGGCCTTGTGCTTGAGAGGTAAGCACTCTACCAACTGAGCCATATCCCCAGCCCCTGATTATTCTTTTTTTAAATTATTTTTTAATTTATTTATTTTGATTCATCATAAACAAATGGGGTACAACTGTTGTTTCTCTGGTCGTATAAGAAATAGAATCACACAATTTGTGTAATCATACACATACATAGGGTAATGATGTTTGTCTCATTCTGTTATTTTTCCTTCCCCGCACCCACTTACCCTCTTTTTCCTCTATACAATCCATCCTTCCTCCATTCTTGCCTCCCTCTCACCCCTCATTATGTATCATCTTCTGCTTATGAGAGAGATCATTCAGCCTTTGGTTTTGGGGGATTGGCTTATCTCACTTAGCATAACACCCAAGAATTGAAGAGTGAAGTTCAAGCTCTCCCTGGAATTCTTGGCATTTGAAAAACATTAGTTTTTTCCTGGAAAGATACTCAATTTCTCTCAAGAATAATTTAACAGATCAATGCCAGATATAAGATTCAGAATAAAATCTTTTTGCTATTGGAAATTACTTTGCATTTTACCTCAAACAATATGGATGGGTACATTATCCCTTCTCTGGAACCTGATTTGCACAGGTTTCTTGAGTTGTCCCTTCTGTGGGTCCTGCCCCTCTCCCACCACTGCTATCCCCTTCCAGGCCTTTTCCTCTTCAAATCCTTCTTGTACTTCAAAGCTCCTATCAAGCAACTTCTCCATAACCATCACCTGGTTCCCAACTTATTCTCAACGTACATCATGTTCAACTAGAACAACTCATTAATTTACAGTCTCTCACGTAGACTGTGAACTTGTGGGAGCAGTTATCATTCCTTGTTCAGGTTTCATTAATAGCACCAACTATAATGTCTGCTTCAGAGTAGGCATCTGTTACTTCATCTGACACATATTGCATGTCTAATGAGTCCTGGAACATACGCTAGACATGCAAAAGACATGTATAACCCTTGCCCCCAGAGAGCTTATCAACTAGCATGAAAAACTTACATTAACCAAATAACTACACTATATTGAAACAATATCAAAATAAAACTAGGATGATTGTTATGTTGGGAGTACTTGGGAGAGATAAAGAAGATAATGAACTACGATAAAGGCAAAATGTTTTAGGAAGAAAAGATTGGATTGCTCTAAGAAGGTGGCTGTTGAGCTGAACTTTGAAGGAACAGTGAGAACTAATGTTCCAGGAGAGGAACACTTCAGACACAGGCCCTTTTGTTAGTGGGGAGAACAGCATAAGTGTTCTGTGAAGTCTCTTGAAAACAGAAGAGAGAACAGAGGAGAATGCTAGAGCAGAGAGCAGAGAGAGAGAGCAGAGCCAGGCCCCACAAGAGGTCCTGTAAAACAAGAAGGTTGTTCTTCATTGTAAGAGCACTGCAAACACATAACCAAATAATCGAATTTGTGCTTTAAAATGACTTCTCTGCTGTAGTACGCTCAGGGAAGGAATGATAGGTGAAGGAAGTGGTGTCCTTGAACACAGGGAGATTGATTAGGACACTAACACAACATCCCATCGAAGGTGACTTGGACTAGAGGGACTAGTTTGAAATGGAAAGCAATAAACAGATCTACAAGATATTTAGAACATAACATCTCTGAGTATTGATGACATATTGGAATACATTTAGTAAATATTTATAGAATACAACAAAGAATTGAAACTGGAAGGGTAATTTGGGATGATTTTTTTAAATCCCTGCATATCTGAGAGTGCAAATACTGCCAAGGAACTAAACTTGAAGGAAGGTGACCTTCTTTCAGAGGACAAGAAAGATACAGAGACTCATAGAAATGGGGGTAGGTGGAGACACAGGTGAACTCTACCTTTTTTCATTTGATGAGCCTCCTTAATCTAACACAATGCGTGCTCTCCCGTGGTGCTTGCCTTCCACGGTTTCCAGGGAGTACTCCTGTGAAAGGCTCCCTGAAGCTTCAGGCTTTGTCAGTAATGGAACTGGTCAGGACAGTTCCTGCCATTGCTCCAGTGAACTATGTATGGCTTCCATTAGCTGCTGTCTCCAGAGGATTCCTTGTGCCCCCCCTCCCTTGGTGACAAGTTCAACACCACTCTCCCAGTCCTATAGGGCATAGCTGTCATGGTCAAAGCATTCTTTAAAAAATAAAAATAGTGATTTATTTATTGGAAACCACCACCACCATTGCCTTCATACACATCCTGTCTCCTATTATTATCCAATGTATGTTAATTGATTTCGGAAATACAGAATAACATCAAGAAGAAATAAAAACCACCAAAACTTTGACACAGGAGAAAAAAAGGACAAACAACACTATCACCTAGAGATATAGTGAACAGTCATGGTTAAGAGCTTAGGATTAAGAGTTAGAAAAGCATTTGTGTCCATATCCCCAACAAATTGGGAAACATAGGGTAAAATAATCAGAATTTTTCCTTCAAGATGACTTATTTATTGCAGTCATGAATAAATATGAAGAATGAACAGATGGGTGAGGAGGTCGTTTGCTTTACTTGGAAAGAAAAAGGGCAAATTCCAGCTCCACCTAAGTATTAATCTATGAGAATGTTAAAAGTAAGACTAAACCTTGGATAACCCACAAGTACCAGTAAAAGACAATGTACCTACCCAAAAGGTTTTGAGGCTAGTGTGTATAAATCTCTTAGCACAATATCCAGGACATAATTGGTAACAAATTTCTAGGCATTACCATTAATATTTAGTGGGCTACCTTGCATTTTTATGATAAAATTGGGATTTTTCAACATAATCACCATTTTTTAATCTTATTAACAATTTCCTGAAAGCATGATTTTCAATGTTTGCATAATACTTCATCCTGTAGATACACCACACATGGTATAATCTTTTTTTTTTTTTTTTTTTTTTTTTTGCTGCTGGACACTTAAATTGTTTTCCATTTATATCCATAATAATGTGATAATGAACATCAACAAATACAAATATTTCTACATTTTTATTAAAATTAAGGTTTAGTCTCAGAGGTACACTTGTAAGGAGCAATGGGATAAAACTGAGTTTTTGATACATATTACCAAATTGCTATGCACAAAGTTGTGTGTTGTGACATTTTCAGTCACAAACTTCACATTTACAGCAAAGCAGTGTATTTTGTTGTCTTACAATTTCAAGAAACAACTCTGAAGAAATTTGCCAGGCCAACCACCTTAAGAAAATTAGGATTATCAGAGCACTTATGAAATGTCACACTTATCAATTCTAAGCAAAAACAGCCATGTTGGCATCACAATACCCAACTTTAAATCATACCACAGACCTCAAAAACTGCACAGACACAGAACAATGGAACAGAAGACAGAGACAAACCCATGCAGATACCTCCATCTGAATCTTGACAAAGGCACTAAAAACCTATGTTGGAGAAGACACTCCTTTTTTTAATTAAAATATTTTTTTATTTTTACAAACACATTTTGATTTTACAAACACATTTTGATTATACACATATGGGAGTACAACTTTTCATTTCTATGGTTGTACACAATGAAGATTCACACCATTCATGTAATCATACATATACATACTCCCTGTTTCATTCTACTGTTTTTCCATCCCCACCCCCTCCCACTCCTTTTTCCTCTACAACATCCACAGTGCCTTCATTCTAGACAGATATTTTTAACAAATTGGTTATTCCTATGTAGAAAAATGAGAATGGATCCATCTCTCACCTAGCACAAAAGTACACTCAAAAATGGATCAAAAAAAGAAAGGAAAAAAAAAAAAAAAAGAAAGGATCAAAGACCCAAGAATTAGACCAGAAACTTTGCAAATGCTAGAAGAAAACATAGGGGCAACACTCCAAAATACAGGTACAGGCGACAAGTTCATCAGTAACACTCCTAAAGCTCAAGAAATAATATCAAGAATTAATAAATGGTATGGCATCAAATTGAAAAACTTCTGCACAGCAAAGAAACAAGGGCAAGAAAGAAAGGCTAGAGAATGGGAGGAAATCTTTACTAACTATTCTTTCAACAAAAGATTAAGATTCAGAATATATAAAGAACTCAAAAACTTAATGCCAAAAAAAATCAAATAACCCAATAAGTAAATGGGAAAATGAACTAAGAGACATTTTTTTAAAGAAAAAATACAAATGGAACCACCATATGAACCAGCTGTACTCACTCCTCAGTATTTATCCTAAAGAATTAAAATCAGCATACTATATACTGTAAACATGTGTACCCATGTTTATAGCAGCACAATTCACAATTATCAAATTATAGGATCAGTCTAGGTGCACATCAATGGATGAATAGATACAGAAAATGTGCACATTGCAGTTCTATTCAACCATAAAGAAGAACAAAATTGTATCATTTACAGGAAAATTAATGGAACTTGAAAGCATTATGTGAAGTGAAATAACCCAAACTCAGAAAATCAATGGTCATATGTTTTCTCTCATGGAAGCTAGAAAGAAAAAAAAAAATGAAACAAAAGACATGGTGTGGGCATCTAATGAAAATAAAAGAAAGGCCAGTAGAATACAGGAAGGAAACGGGGGGGGGGGGGGGGCAGAGGGGAAGAAAAGAGGACATAGCAGGGAAAGAAACTGACCAAATTCTACTTTTTTATCGTGTGCATGTAGCAATATGTAACAAAAATTTCTACTACTAAGTATAATTATAATGTACTAATTAAAAAAAAAAAGTCATGCTTAAAACATCTTATCACACTCCCATGGTAATCTTGTGGACATCATTGGCTCCTTCATGAGAGTTGAATTAGGACAGCAGGTTAAGTACCACTCAGCACCACACTCCTTTCTGCCTTCTGCCCTCCTTTTTCTGGGCCCTGATTACCTTGAAATATGCCCCCATGCTTCTTAAGAGTGACCTCCCAGTTCAGACTCTCCATAAGGAACATGAACACAAGCACAAGTTTCTCTTTGTCCTTCACCCTGGGGAATACTTATACTCATCCTGAATCTTCCTTTTTCCAGAAAATTTAAAAACTACTGGAGTAGTTGAAAAGCAGCTTGTGTACCAATGAATGAATAAGTCAGTAGATGGAATGTACAAGAGTAGGCTGCAAAGCAAGAAAATACTAGATTATAGTGGGCCCTGTAAATGATAGTAGAGACTTAAATTGACCATAGTTAAAAAAAAAAAAAAGTGTTAACTTCAACATATCCATAGTCTTCTAACATATCTAGAGAACGATGGTGGTGGGAAGTGGGATTCTTCAAGAAAATTCTGCCTAAGAATAACAAATTTTCCCTTGTACTCACTCAACAGCTCTTGGTCTTCAGAAGAAGACAGAGGAACCTCACTCTTACTGGTTCATCGTGTATGGATATCTTACTAGCACTGATTTAAAACAAGTTTACCTATAGGGTCCTAAACCAAATATCTTCTACTCACTGCTTCAAGTGATGTCCCAAAATGACCTAGCTTCCTGTAATTTTTATGAACATTTGCACATTTTTATTAACTTTAGCACATTCCCTGCTAATTAAATTCTTCTCCAAAACACAACCCCAGAAACAAACTACATCATTAATCAGGCAACATTTCCAGAATGCCCACTGTGTACCAAGGAAGGAATGTCTCTCTCTGACGCAGGTAATTAAGCCATATTATTCACAAATTGCTGAATCTCAGGGTCATACACGTAATGAAAGTTACAACAGAATTTGCCTGCCTTTGTCCACACCTCTCTTGAAGGAAGACTGATTTGCCAGAGAGGATCTACATTTCATTTAGAGGAACATCAAGTGTGCCACAAAAAATATCTTGTCACAAAATCAAGTGTCGGGATCATTCAGTAGTTCTGATTGTCATAGTACTCCCTAAGGTGTGGCAGGAATTCCACGAATTTTCCCTTGGGAAAACCTATTATGACAGCCACAGGCTCTCATACTAACTCAAAGAGCATCTTTGCTGTTTTATTATGACTACAAAAACTTGACATAGCCTTCCTACTTCAACTCCACTCTAATATGTCGACAGATTCATTAGCTGGACATGCCAAATTATCATAATGCAAGAAGCATGAAATATATGCCTAAATGAAGGCAAATCAGACCAAAAATAGCCTTCTAATCAGTTTTTAGGGGATTGCAGGTCAAAAGATCAGCAAACCTGCTAATGATTCACCTTTCAACATCTTGCCAACAGACACTTTAATTGACCACTCTCCAGCTGCTCTGCCCAGCACACACTGCATGAGCTCAGAAGAGCAGACCTGAACACCAGCCAGTGCGGCATGCACAGGATTAGGAAGAAGCTCTGTGTGCTCCTCTTCTTGTTCACAAGTATTTAGACCCCCCTACAGAATCCTATATGGAGAAAGATCTGGAAATATATTTGTATTCACAGACTGATGAGTGGGTACCAAATATTGATTTAGCTTCTTCAAACAAGTTAAATATGTAGACCTAGGAAAGAACCAGAGGTAGGAGGGAATCATGTTTCATAATATGAAAGAAGATAAAAGAAAAGCAAGTTGAGAGGTGAAAGTTGGCATGTTCCTCACTGCAAGCTCTGAAGCTGCAGAGTAAAGTGTAGGAACTCAGGGAATTCCTGGGGAAGTCCAGGTAGGAGTCCAGATGTGCTTAAGATCTCTGTTCTCTGCATATTACACATAAACATGAGGCGCCATGGAGCAACCCAGGTGCCTGGGAATCCCAGGAGCCCTAATTTGGTCTTTGGATTCTCTTTGTCTCAGATCTTTAAAGTAGGCATGAAATCTGGCTACCGTGTGAAAAGGGATCTTACCAAGTCCGATAGGAAAAACAGATCCTATAAAAGTCTGGGCTGTCTGTATAAGGCGTGGCAGCCTTGAGGTGGGAGGAGCCTTGGGCTTGGAGGTAGAGACTTCCAGTCAATTATTTAGCTTCTCTGAGCCTCAAAGACGTCCTTCTTGAAGTAGGGAAAATGATGCCTGCCCTGGTGCCGGCCCTGGAATACTGTGAAAAACAGAAGGCATAAAAGTGCTTCATAAATGTGATGTACCATAAAGGGAGGACATGATTAACGTGAGCCTGACATGTGTACTTGGTGGTGCTTCAAGGAAAACAAACGAACCACATAATAAGAGTCCAGCCTTAATGTACATTCACTGAGGTGGTACATGGATCTTAAATCTAACAGCCCTTCTAAATGTCCTCTGGCTACTTAGAGAACAATCTGTGATGGGATATACTGAATATTTACACGCACTCAAAATTTTTCCCAAAGTCCAAAGATTCTACAATACAGAACAGACCTCAGGATAAGTCAATCTCATTCCTACATGAGGTATTTTGATTGATTGATTAATGTTTGTTTTTAAACCTTAAAAAAAGGTAATTACAGACTTTCCACAGAGCACCTTTTCAGACTGCAAAAACAACATGAATCCCCCAGGGAACTCAGTTAAATGTAGATTTCAATCATGAAGATCTTGGGCAAGACCTGACATTCTACATGTCTCATAAGCTCCAGGGCAATGTCCATTCTGCTAACCCACAGATTACACTTGAAAGATCTTTGTTGTGGGAGAGGATTGAAGAGAAGCCGAGAAGACTTTAAGATACCATGCAGTTTTACAATCGAAAGAATTTTAATTTAAAATCCTAAGTCTGCATAAGAGGATGGTGAGAACTAGAAATTAAACAACTGTGTAGCATTAACAGAAAGCAGATCTTTCACTGATCATGAAGTTGGTCCTCCACCAGTTTTCTCATAATGCATTTGGGCATTTTGTCCTTTATTTCCTTTCTTGTCTTTCTTTCTGCTCCTTTTGGAAGGAAGGAAGAAAACAAATCATGTGTCTGTGGTACTATGAACTATGTCCTAGCAATGAATCATGGAATCTTTTTTTTTTTTTTCTAAAGGAGATAAGGGAAGCAATGAGGATGAGTTTCCAGAATGAAAAAAAGCTAACCACACCACAGTATGTATTTAATGTCTCGCAGTGGCATTCCACTTAAAATGATGAGATCCTAGTTTCTAGGTTGGTCCCTGGTTCCTGTGCATACACCAGTAGACAAGGCTAAGCCCCATTTCAGCCTACATTACCTGCAGATACCTGCAGCCTGAAGATAACTAACTCATTCATCTCATTAGGACCCTCAGAAGTAAAATCTCTAAATTCAAGAAGGGGAAAAAATTTTCAAACAAAAAGTTTGAAACTGCAGATAATCCCCAGCAGACTGTCTATTCTTTGGTTATCTTCTCTATTAAATGGGAAAAAGAGAAAAGATACGATTTGCACAGAATGAACTTCATCTCTGCTCCCAAACACACAAATTTATGAAAGGCACAGTTAAAAGCTGTGTTGAAGTTTCAGTTCCTTTTGATACCAACTATCCAACCACATCATTAAATTGGGAATTGTTTCTTTATTTCATCTTTTTATCTTACATGGTAGCACCTAAGGATATAAGCTAAATGGGGAGAAAGAAGCTAAAGAATTAAAAAGAATTGCTGTCAAAAAAAAAAACTAAGAAACTCAGAAAATAGTCCCAAAAACACACAAAAATTGTCCTTTTCTAAAATAGCCACTTGTCTGCCTACAGATTTGATCACCAATCGAGTATTTGAAGAACAGTGTGGCTCAAAATGAGTCTTGACACATACTGAGGAAGGTTTGTGTCCTGTGTCTCTGTTGTGCCAGTAAGTACTGAACAGCAATGGGCTCACTTTATGCTGCGAGGACTTTCCTCTTCTATCAGCTCTGTTCTCAGTGCCTTTCCCAGTTTCAGCATTAGAGTTTTATGAGAAATTTAGCCTGCAAAGACTATGCTCCTGGAACTCCACAGGGTTCTTCCAGGCTTTTTAAATTTCATTACTAACATGTATTTTTTAAATGGCCTTGTTAAGATCAGAACCCAAGTGAAATTAAGATTAAAATACACATACCTTTTGAGTGCATGGCCCCCTTCCATTCATAAATTCCTATATATGATAAATAATGAAATAGATTTAAGAGTTCAAAGAGATTTTTCTGAAGTTTTAAAAGCTTGTTTCAGTTCACTGAGATGCCATTAATTAAATACCTTCCTCTAGGAACCCCTATGATTACTAAGTACCTATAGTATTAAAGTCACCCTAAAGAGATACCCCTCCACACAACAGCTGGGTTTCTTATTAGATTTTATCGTAAATAAGAAATTTGTACTGATCACAACGGTTAGTCAATAGAGTAAGGAACAATTAGATTGTTCATATAGAATGAACCCAAAAGAAATGTGCTTTCATATTGCAAAATAGATATGTGGACATGAAGTCTTGGTTTCTCCAGGGAACACTGGTCACCCAAGGAGACTGAAGAGAGGTTAGAGTGGGAAATGTGATAAGTATAGGCCCTGAGGGTAAAAGAGACTTACAGTGTGCACCCAAATAAACCTTCCTGGCAGCTGTCACTGACTTGGCACCCATCAGCTCTATTTTCTGCTGCCTCTTCACCCATATGTCCAACTGTTCTCAACATAGTCTTCTCGTCTCCTCTATCCTCTCCATCCAGCTCTTCCTCCGTGCAGACCAGACAAACATACTTAAAGTCCCCAAAATCTACAGAGGTAAGAAGGGACCTTGGGGTTGGTAGATACAACAAACAGGAAGTTGAAATGGTCTCAGGATATTTTGAGGATGTACAGGGCTATAACAAATAGAAAAGCAAAAATGACAGGAATTTTCCAAGAAGTACTGGTACCATATTATGAGATATAAATGGGACAAAACTTCTTTCCAAGCTGAGGAACTAGGACAAGCAAAGAACTAAAGTCACAAAAAAAATTTCCCCAAGATTGAATGACGACAAAAGGAAAGCAAAACTAGCCATGTACAATCTTAAATAAACAAATAGACATATATATATATATATATATATATATATATATATATATACACACATACACACACACACACACACACACACATACACACACACACCAATAGTTGAGGGAAGGAAGTCAAAATAAATATCTTGAAGACATCAATTCTTCTCAGGTTTATCTACAAATTCAGTGCAACTCCACACAAAACATCAATGAGATTTCTTATGGAATATTACATACTATTCTCAAGGGTTTGTAGAAGTACAGCAATCCAAGAAGAGCTAGGAATTTCTTTGAAAAGAACGAAGAAATTGTGCCTGATATAAAAACTTACTATAAAACTATAGTAATAAAAACAATGTGGTACTGCTGCTATAGGAACAATAAGTGGGTCAAGAAAATCTAATGAAGAGATCATAAGCAAAAGGACATATGAAAAAGTACCTAAAATAATGATGGCAAATATTAAAGTGTAATTTACCCAATGGCATGATGGTTAAGAGCGTGAATTCTGGAGCCTGAATGTGTACTTTGAAATCTCAGCTGTACCATTCATTAGTCACGGCTCAATTTACTCGCCTAAAAAATGGACTGCTCATGGTTCATATCTCTTATATACACATCCCTCCTGTATTAATTTCTTCTGCAGTGTCCTCCTTTGTAGAGTCACGACTGGCTTTTTGTGATTGAAGAGGTGACAATGTGTGGTTTTCAAAGCTAGGCATGCTGACCACTCCAGCTTCAGTCATGACTCCTTGGTTGAATCTCTGGGGCTAGCCAGAAGCCACATAGTAAAGACACCCAAGTGACCCCAGAGAGATGTCTGGTGAAGAGGAACACAGATCCTTATCCAACAGCCTGCAAAAATGTGTCACTTAGAACCACTTAGAAAGTAGAACATGTATCCCCAATCCTAGCTTCAGATGACCATAGAATTAATGTCAGCAAAGGTCTAATAGAGTTGATAGTATTCTGCAGGCACTAAATTGTTTAGAAATTTCATTCATATTGTCATTGAATAACATTATAGATGCATCAGAAAATCATGATATAGAAAATCCTCACTCTGTGTTCACAAAGATGGTTTCTCTATTTCCTCATATTCCTATGATCTGGTATGGGTTTGATAAAATGTGTTTATTGAGTGTCAATTATGTGGCAAGCACTGTTTTAGGTAGTGAATAAATGAATAAATTCCTAAAAACCACTGCAGCTATTCAATTATAGCCATTCATAACACCATTAAAAAAAATTGTTGCTTGGATAAAAGGCCAAAATCATCAACTTAATAAACCAATGATTTTTTAAACCAATTTAAATTTTCCCTGCATCAGAAAGCCTAGCTTACCATGCTGGCTAAGAATGTTGTCCTTTTTATTTATACCCTTGAAATAGTCAAGGATCAAACATCATGGCAAGAAGATTAGAATGGCACAAAACTCAAATCTTAGCATAGTCATTGTATATTCTTTCTAACTTTTAAAACTTATCTCTACAGGTCGATTTAAGTTGCACTGGATTTTTTAAAAAACATTTTATGAACCTCTCTCTCTCTCTCTCTCTCTCTCTCTCTCTCTCTATATATATATATATATATATATATGTATATGTATATATATATATATATATATATATCTGTATACATATTTTTAACCAAGTTGGAATATGTATCTCTGATTTTCTTAATTTAATCAGTCCATCTGGAGGCAAAAGAAAATTGTTTCTTTAAACAAGTTAGAAGATATTTTTGGACACTATTTTGACAGTGGGTCGCTTTGAAATTATGCAAATATTTTTCATCTTGACATGAGGATAAACTTTTTCTAGTCATAGGTTGTCATCATCTTGCACATTTATAATATGCACTAAATTCACTTACCATGGTTTTGTTAAATAATACCAATATCCCAATAATACAGCTCAAACTTCAAACACAGTGCATTAGCTATGAGTATTACATAAAGTACAAACTTGATTGCTAAGTCTTCCATCCACAAATCACTACATAGAAACCCATGTGCATCATGAACAGTGAATAACTACAAAACTTCTTTCACAGTCTGTCAGTTGTTCATCAAGTCCCATCTGTTATTTGGTTCATACACAGACAGGAAATCATGTCGTTGTGTTGCCTCCTTGTCTACAATGTGATAAACCCTATGACATTATATAAAAATGGATAATCAAAAGAACTAATTGACTGACAAAGATGAAAGTGCAGCAGAGAAACCAAAAGTGAAGTAAAACCTTACGTGACAGGAAGATATGAAAATGTTGGAGAAGATAGAACAAGTCCAAGGCCTTCAAGAAGGTACGGTATGACCCATATTGAAAACTTCCAATTAATATGAAAACCAGGTCAAGTCACTTCAACATCTTTTAATTTTAAATTGCACAGGAAAAAAAATTGCACAGGAAATAGAAAGTTACTTATGCTTCAAATGGAGCATCTATATCTGTTTGGGATCAAAAACTGTTATCAAAAACAAATCCCAATCAATCTGGCCAGCATTCAGGCCAAAGAAATGAAACAATAAGAGATGTTGGCATGGTTTCATTTGTTTGTTTGTTATTTCCACAACTAACAGTGCTGCGGACTCGAACCTGGGTCTCGAGCTTGCTAGGCAGGCACTCTACGTGATGAGCTATATTGCCAGCACTAGATGTTGGCGTGGATGTGGAGGGAAAGGTACACTTTTACATTGCTGGTGGAGTTACAAATTGGTGCAACCACTCAGAAAGCAATGTGGAGAATCCTCAGAAAGCTTGTAATGGACCTACCTTTTGACCCAGTTATCCCATTCCTCAGTTTATACCCAAAGGACTTAAAATTAGCATACTACAGTAACATAGCCACATCAATGTTTATAGCAGTTCAATTCACAATAGCTAGATTGTGGAACCAACCTAGATGCCCTTCAACAGATGAATGGATAAAGAAATTGTGGTATAGATACACAATGGAATATTGTTCAGCCATAAAGAAGAAGAAAAATATGGCATTTGCAGATAAATGGACGGAATTGGAGAATATCATGCTAAGTGAAATAAGTCCAAAAAACCAAAGGCTAAATGTTTTCCCTGATAAGTGGATAATGATATATAATGGGGGTGGGAGGGTGGAGGATGACAGAAGAATAGGGAACTTTAGGTTACATAGAAGGAAATGAGAGCGAGGGGTTATGAAAAATGGTGGAATGAGACAGACATCATTATTCTATGTACATGTATGATAACATGAATGATATGAATCTATATCATGTACAACCATAGAAATGAAATGATGTACCCCATTTGTGTATGGTGAATCAAAATACAGTCTGTAAAAAATAAAATAAAATATTTTTCCCATTTAAAAAAAAAAGAAATGAAGTAAGTTACCACTTTGAAAGAAAACTAGTAGTTAAAAGAGATTGAAAAAGAACCTTTAATTTCCCATAAAGGTTATTTTCATTGTTTTATAAATTTGCACGAATTGATTAATAATGTTAAGATATCTGGTGAAGCTAAAGCTCAGATAAAGATGCTATTGTGAAACTTAGACGCAGATTCCAAAGAGATATAGAAGAAATAATCAACTATGGGAATACTGACACTGAGACCATTCAAGAGACTTTAGATGTACAACTGGAGAAACTTGGGGTGAATTTATCAAGATAAATGAGGAAAGTGGTTACGTTGAAAAGATGCCTCAAAGGAAGTAGTGACAGAAAAAAAATTACATTAAAAGTTCATTATATGTAAAAGAATTTACATTAATATCAGAGATATTTTACAATATTGAATGTGTGAAGGATAAAGTTTTGGAAGATGATTCAGACTTAAAAGAAATATACCAATTTTCCAAGGTATAGAAAAGATGATCACTCCATATATAAGTTAAATGGCAAGTCAAAGGCCAACAAGCAGTATACTTGACAACTCTGTCAAACAACTATACTTGACAAGTTATTTACAAAGAAATAAAACATTTTACTCCCCAATGCTTCTAGTGTTCTAAATTATGATGCACAAATGAATTTTGGCTTACTTTCTCCATTTCTATAAACATTTATAATAGATATGAGACAGTCTAATGTTTGGCAAAAAAAATTTAAAGTCAAGTAACTTTCCCATTGATTATTAAGATCACATTTTATATTTGTATCTTGCACAATTCATTTTACTCTCCTAAACTACCATGCAACGTGAAGACTGCCCACACTTAGTAAAGCAGACATGATGAAAGAGAAAAGAATAAAAGTATAAGACATGACTGACAGGTTATATTTTGGTGGTTAACAGTGTGGTTCAAAACAAATCTTAATCACCTTGGCTAGCTGTGTTTTAAACTGGGATTTCAGAATAAAACAGAAAAACCCTAACCCTGCCTTTTCCCAAGTATGAGAGCAAATTTGCTTTTCGATTTGTGTACCCACGAGTAGAAAACCACAAGACTAAGATTTAAGGAGTTCAGGTTCAAAACTGGGCTCTACCGCAAACTCCCTGTGACTTAGAGAAAATCCCTCTATTCATTCTACAAACATTTATTGCCAGACACCCTGCTATGTGTTGAGGATACAAAATTGAATATGATATGAAATCTGGTCTCAAAGAACTCACAGCCTATTAAGAGAGAAAAATCAGAAATGGTTACAGTACAGTTCTCATCTATAAATCAGAACTAATAATACCTACCTCCCAGGGTTACTGGGAGAATAAAATGAAATGATATGGGAAGGTATTTTGCTATCAACTATTATACAAGTACTGGCTGGTGCTCATGTAATTGCAGCATCTGACAAAAATTAAATTGGCTTTCTCCTATCCAGTGGTTCTCACAGTGTGGCCTCCAAACCAGCAGCATCACCCTCGACTGCAAATGTGCTGGAATGAATATTCTCAGGCCCCACTCACACCCCAATGCATGGGAAACACTGGAGGCTGATCAGAAGAAATCTGTGTCTTAACAAACCTTCCAGGTGATGCTGGTGTAACTGAAGTTTGAGATCTGCTGTTGAGTGGTGTCCATATAAGATCAACACGGACAACGTGAGTCCTTAGATGTCCAAGAACCTCATAATTGAAACTTAAAACTCTTCCCACTTATTCTTGGGGAAATTAGACCTACACATACCTGAGTTTTCTAATTGACCAAGTGTGTTAGTTTTCAACCCTATGACCAAAATGCCTGAGGAGGACAACTTAAAGGAGGAAAAGATTATTTTGGCTCACAGTTTCAGAGGTTCAGTTCATGGTTGGCAGACTCCATTGCTCTGGGCCCAAAGTGAGGCAGAACACCATGGTGGAAGGGTTGCAGCAGGGAGGGGAGGAATTCTGCTCACCTCACAGTGGCCAGGAAATAGAGAGCCAGGGAGGGGCTGCAGTGCAGATGCACACTTCTGGGACACATTCCTAGTGACCCTCCTCCTATAGCCACATCCCACCTGCCTGCAGTTACCACCCAGTCAGTTCATTCAAACTAGGATTGACTGTTTACGTTACAGCTTTCACACTCCAATCATTTCATCTCTGAACATTTCTGCATTAACACAGGAGCTTCCGGAAGACACCACGTATCCAAACCATAACACCTGGACAATTAGCAAGAGTACTACATATTGAGTTAGTCATTCTGTGTTTCAAGTCCTTCCACTCAGGTAAAAATCAGAATAGAGCTCCTGCCCTGGATAATTCCAACGATGGTGTGATGTTTAGAGTCTGAGTTTTAAGTCAATATCTATTATAGAAATCCAAACGAACTTTTGCTGCAAATAGCAAGTAGACACAATTCCAACAAGAGATGCACAACTGACCATTGGGAATTCTCCCTGGAGAACTCCTTAGAGTCTGTGACACATTCAGGTCAACAGCCTCACTGTTGACAAAGGTTTTTTCTTTGGGGAGAAACCTATTCCCCACCCTTTCAAGAGTTATTTGGGATTGTCCAACATAGTGTATTTGTCATATTTTGAAAAACGTCAGCAGTTCACTGGTTGAAGAAATGGTGTCTTCCTGGAGTAAATATTAAAAATCAAGAGAGTTGTCTTCCTTTGCACATATATCCATTGATTATCACCTAGGAATGAAATTGTACAGATGTTTATGACAAAGCTACCCATGACCTATCCAGAACCTGGAATATGAGATGTACTCAAAGAACATTTTTGATAAAATAAATATTTGTGAGTGAATGAATCCCCAGGGTTGGAAAACATAAGAAATTATGACTTTCATTTTTTTTTTTTAGTATTACTATATCAAAACCAATTCTCACAAAAGCTCTAATATTTCCATTATACAGATGAGGACGATGAGGCTTAGCTGAGTTTAAAGAAGAGTTGGTATTATTCGTTTAGTAAATGGCAAATTAAAAATTTGAACAGGGGTTCCTCTGAATCACAGGACCTCTCAATGAGGCAAAACTGAAGAATAGACCACTGTCACCTTCTTTATTGTACGTACTAGGGTATCTTCCTTAACAAGTCAAAATAGCAAAATTCAAGTTGGTCTTAGAGAATGCCTGCTATTGATTCAAATGACTCTGGGAATCTGGCAGCTTCCTTTGCGTTCTGAGCTATTAATCTTTGCAATTTCAGTGGAGGTATTCATTTCTCTGTTAATAGAATTTACCTCTGTTATTGATTAGTTTATTTTGAATAACAGCATTCCTGTAACCCAGGAAGGCTTTTTGTCATTGAAAATTACCTGGCCCTGGACCCTATACTGGTTTCTTTATTTTATTTTTAACAGAACCACAGGTGCTAATTAGGTGCACTTTCAAGTTGCCAGAGTAAGATTCTGGGGTCCCCCAACTGCTGTCAGTCTCATCATCATTAGCCCTGAAGTGCTCCTCCATGAGGAACCTTCCACACTTGACATATCCCTGCTTTTTGCAAATTATTTTAAATGACTTCTTAATTAGAAGTACGATGTTGCCCATTGCTAATGAAGCAGGCAGGCGCTGTGGCAAACAGCAAGGTTCTGCGTCCCCTCTTTCCTCCCTGAAGACCGCTGTTTCTAACTGAAGGAACTGTGTCTACTCTTCAGCTGTTGCTGTATCTCTTCACAATAAAATGGGAATTCTTTATCTCTGGGTTGCAGATTTTTGCAGGCATCATAAAACCCAGATCTACTTAACCTTATTTTAATAATTTTCCCCCTCCACCAGTGACTTCTGAAAGACACGGAAACAAATTATTTCTTTCAGGAATAATTATCTGCATAGCCTACATCTGTAATCCAGGTAGTGATTCCTGTATGTTTCACAAAGATATTGAGCAGTCGGCCATAGGAAGTGTTTTCTCAAGGGGAATACCTGTTAGAGAGACTCAGTAAGCTTTGGTTGGTGTCTGCCTCCCACAACCAGCATGCACATCCCCTTAAGGCCAAATAAAATTTTACTTGTCTTGAAATTTACCTTCTATTGTCCACATAACCCAACCCCCCACCACCTCAGAGTGCTTTATTCATGGCAAGCAATAAATAATAGATACTTAAAGAACAAGTTGAAAATTTAAGGATAAGTTGCCTTAAAAATGGATTACCAAAGCAAATGTGCCTCACTGTTGTCATTAAAAATAATAGTAGCATTTATTCTGCATCATTACCCTCTGCCCCTGCTGTGTATGTATTCTCTTACGAGTCCATCATGAACCATGTCCTTAATGAACTTGTCCATAATGAACCTGAGAAAAATATATTATCCCACCCTCATTTTAGAGAGAAGAAACAGTGATCCACATGGGAAGATAGTTTACCTCATATCACATACTAAGGAATGATAGAACTAGACTTCTCCTGAAAGAAATCACCAGATGACTTGAACTTCACCAGAACTAGAAAATAAATACTGCCTCTCAGGCTAGACCTACATCCAGGAGTTAAACTTTATCCAAAAGCACACTCAGCAGAAATTTAGTCAATTATTGACTAAGCTCAAAATCTGCTGAGCTTCAGGAAACTTGGGAAAAACATTGGTTCTTATCAACTTAGAGCTTGTGGGTGCTTACCCTAATCACCCATAGCTACATAGCCTTTAAGGCAATGATTCCCAGAAGCAGGTCCCAGGATCATCTGTATCAGACCCGTATGGGCATGTGCTAAAGATGAAACCTCAGAGCAGACCTCATGAATCAAAATCTTGGCAGTGTGCCCTAGAAGGATGTGATTTTTAATAATTTCCTCAGGAAATAGATTCTTGGGCACACTAAGATTTCAAAGCTATTATTCTGGGACCTCAAAGCTGAAGTTTCTCTTGGAATAAATTTGTTCTGCCCTTTTCTTTTACATGCAAGTGGTAAGACATGGATGGCATCTTCAATGTAGCTTTCCCCATTTATGCTTTAAGAAGAGAATTTTCATCAATGCTTTTATATTCAAGACCATTATTCTATAGATTAGGAAACAAAAATTCAGAAATATTAAGTGATTTCCAACATATGAGATTTGCAGTCTTGCTTCCTGATTCTGTCTTGGTTTTTTCTCAGACTTCCTTAGAATCATTAGAAGTAAATCATGCACTTCTGTTAGATCACACATTGCAAAGCATCTGTAGAAATGTGTAATAGACTAGCTGATCAGATAGGACAGGAACTGAGAAATAAAGAGGGAAAATCATTGAACAAAATTTAAAGTGATGTGCAATCATTCCGTGAAATTTGCCACTCTCTACCCATAAATTTACCAAAACAATAAAAGATAGAATTATGTTGCCTTTTATTGCAAAACCCTGTATTTATGATTTTATGATACAATATGGAGACAGCAAAAGTTATTTCAGGGTTTATCCTGTTTTAATAGCAACACATAAAATTTCTTGCTGTTATTTTGGTTTTTTGTTTTTTAAGGAAGAGCCCACTACAAGTAACCCTTACTGTGTGCTACTGTTTGGGTTATTCTTCTTACTTCATATTTGGAGATGAAATGTCAGACTTTACCTTTCCAAAGTCCTTAAATCTTTTAATCTCCAATATGAAGGAGGGGGGTAACTCCAACTTCCAAGAAAACTTTCAATTATAATTTCTTTCTCTCATTTTGCAAAAGTATCAGCAAGTTACATTCATTGAAGTAAGAGTTGCTCCTTTCTGTGGTGTATTCAGAGCAAAGCCAACAAATTGAATCCTCATAAAAAAAAAAGTTTTAAAATATCCAGATATAGTTATTTAGACATACAAAGACTAAGCAATGTGACCTAGTCTATGACTTAATTTTGTGGTCAGCATTATTTATTGAGTACTTTGGAGGGGATGGGAAGAGTTTGCAGCTGCTCTATTTCTCCTCTGCTTATACAATGGCATTTGAAGTTTCCTTTATAAAAGTGCTCAGGAAAGCACATGAGTGCTCATCCCAAATACCAGCTGTTGTCTGGGAAACCTCCTTATCAGACAAGGTCAGCTCCTCAAGCTCCTGTGGAGCAGCAGAGAGTGGAACACTGATTTTTATCTCAAAGGTACGTAAGTGAAGTCACCAGCAAAAACATGGGCTTTCAGGGCCCCAGGCACATTTGCTGGAGAAACAGCAAATGTCCAGTTAGATTTTGTGAAATTGAGTCAAATTGATAACTTTCTATGCTATCTACCTTTTCTCCATGTTCACATCTTTTCAAAAGATGATTAGAGAATAAAACCATTTTATTTTTTCATCTGTGTAGACCAATAACTTCCATGGTGAAGGATGTTCCTCCTGAAGGTTGAACTCCAGTCATACCTGGCTAAGACTTAAAAACATTCTACACTGAAGGACAGAAACAAAAATTAAACGTTTCTCAAGTTTTCTCCTTTTAGTCTGATAGTATTGAACTATCATGCCACAGAAGACTAAGGATAAAGCAAAAAAAGTTATAAGTGTCAGCCCCAGTCACTACAAAGCCAAAATATTAGCAAATTGATACCCTGAGTGTTGGAAACAGAATTTGCTAAGTTTCATGGATCTACCTAAATTTGACATTTTGGGAGACCAAAATGAATGTTCTAAAAGGCAGAGGGCAAATTTCCTTTTCTTCACCATATGACAAAGGGAAAATCTTATATTGACCACCTGACACATGGACTGTGGCCTTCCATGCAAAGAGGTAGACAGCCAAGCAGCCAACTGTATGTCTAGCCTGTGTCTGTGTCCATCTGTCTATATCTGTGAATAATCTACATCGCCTGATCATGGGCAGGCTTTTCAACAGGAGACAGGAAGAAGACAAAGTGGGATTCTTAAACCAAGCAGAAAATGGAACAATTATGAGAGTGCAGAGACACGGTCCCATAACAAGAAATAGTAGACTGTACGATTTGGGGGCATGGTAAAAGAAGATAATTGAAAGAAAGAGCAGAAAAGTAAAACTTAGCAAGGATACTGTGGTCTTCCAGCATTAAACTTCTCAAATTTAAAAAAAAAGGGGGGAAATTCACGCAGAGAATAAAAGCGTAGCTGTTGAAGCCCTCAGTCGCTAAGAGTGCACATTGTTTCAATTTTCTGGGACAGAATCAAGGGATGATTCCAACATCATCAGTTCCTGTCCCTCTATCCCAGGAACACACATTTGTACCTATCCCAAAAGTCAAATGCCAAATTCATAGTTGACTATAACACTTCCTCTTGCTCCTTTTAATAGGATCAACATATCTCATAATAACTTCTTATAACTCATTTTCTTATCTGCATAAATGCAAACATTGCCCCTTCCTCCTTTATCAATGGATCATTTTTCTGATGCAATTACTACATCTCAGACAGGAAAGCACTTTATAAAGCATAAAGCATGATATCTATAGAAAGTATTGTTCTAGAAGGCATCAGACAAAACCAAACAAGAGATGCTTCAATGAATCAGAGCCCCTGGGAGTGGAGAACTGTCCCATTCAACTTGGTTTTGCTTACTATGCCTGCACAGTCTCTTGTCTATTCAACCACTCCTTCTGGGGTCAGTTTTTCACTGAGTTGATGATGTATCACAATAAATTAAATTTTTTTCTTAATCAGCGTGCTCACAAAGCATGGATATTTCAAGAATCTGAAGTAAATTTTGAATTGGCCCACGGGCAGAGAACAAAAACATTTTCACTATCCAAGAATGATTTCAATTTTCTCTTGCTTTCCAAAAATTGCATGACAGTATGAGGCTACAGATTATTAGGTAATGATGCACCATACTTTTTAATTAAAATTAGACTCCAGTGATCTGTCAGGCAATCCAAGTGAAATGCACAGCGTAATAAATTCCAGAATTAATTCTCACTGTCTGACCATAAGAAAATTGTGCTAAATTCCCCCATGCTACATTTCTACAGCCATGAAGAAATGCATTTTAAAAATCTCTTTTCAAAAAAAATTATTCTAGGTACATAGATATATTTATATGCATTTTTCAAATTAACTCATGGAAGGGAGAACACAAAATATCTTTGGGGTACTTTTGGAATGTCTTCTATGTTAATGAACATAATTCAGAGTCAGCTTCCCAAAGTGGTCAGAATTGTTTCTTTTTCACCAGCAGTAATGAATGTGTACAGCCAAGTGGTAAGGTAAAGCACAGACCTGGAGGTCAGGAGATGGTTGTTAGAACTTGCTGTGCTACCAAATTATTTGTAAGCTTGTTAATTCACAACACCTCTCTGAACCTTAGATCCTCACTAAAATGAAGCCAGTAGACACCATTATATGAAAAGTCCCTGTGACAGTCTCTCATGTACTTTCAATAACTAACTTCTTTCCATAGCAATGAAACCTCCTGGTTTCATCTAATGTGACAGATATACAGAAGAATACCTGCTTTTCCCATCTTTCTTTGCAACTAAGCATGTTCAAAGGGTGAGGTCAGGTCATAGCTTATGAGTTAAGGTGATTGGGAGCAGAGGCCCCTCCCTCTTCCACTTCCCTGCCCACTTTCCACAGGCTGGAAGGCAGGCATGATGATAACCTTCATGAACCCTGTGACAGACAACCTAGACTATGACAGCAAAGTAACAGCATGGAAAGAGCCCAAGTCTTCAATACCATGGAGCCACCGTATAAGCCTGGCATTAAAATCTGAACTATAAACACAGAGGGCAACCTAGATGCCCTTCAGTTGATGAATGGATAAAGAAACTGTGGCATATATATACAATGGAATATTACTCTGCCATGAAGAATGATAAAATTATGGCATTTGCAGGCAAATGGATGAAATTGGAGAATATCATGCTAAGTGAGATAAGCCAATCTCAAAAAACTATAAGGACAAATGATCTCACTGATAAGCGGATGAGGACATATAATGGGGGGTGGGAGGGGTTAGCGTTAGGGTTAGGGTTGGGTTTAGGGTTAGGGATAAGGAGGGTGGTAAGAATGGAGGAAGGAAGGACTGTATAGAGGGAAAAGAGGGGTGGGAGGGGTGGGGGGGAATAACAGAATGAATCAAACAACATTACCCTATGTAAATTTATGATTACACAAATGGTATGCCTTGACTCCATGTACAAATAGAGAAACAACATGTATCCCATTTGTTTACAATAAAAAAAAAACACAGAGGGCAATAAACTTTAGGTGACTACTGGCTGGGGTATTCTGGGATTGCTAAACTGAACTATAATATTCCCTCTTAGTTTGAATAACAGTGTGATGTGGCAAAACATCATGAGATATTGAAAAAATACAGATCTAGTTCATTCCTGACTCTTTTGCATGACTTGGGCATGATCCTAAAAATCTCTGAGCCTCTATTTTCTCATTCATAAAGGATCTGAGTCTATTAGATTGCCCAGGAGTTGGCAAATGATCTATTATTGATAGTGGTTAGCATGAGTATCCATTGAATAATACAACATGATTATTGTTCTGAGAAGAACCTGTTGCTATTCAGTTTCGTTATGGTTTTGGGATGATTTTAGATTTCAAGATACTAAGCTGTTACCACATAGGAAACTGGATATTAGTCATCTTAACATGCCGAGATTCCGGAGAATGCTTTAAATACAAACTCCTTTGCCCATATTTCGGGCTCCACTCTTACGATCAGACAGAAGTGTGGCATACAGTGCAAACTGGGGGATCAGAGTCTCTGAGTCTTAATCCTCCATCTGCTCATAACTTTAGAATAGTCATTGAGTTTGCACATTGCCTAGAATCATGGACTATGACAAGGTTTTTCCAAAACTGGACTTTTGAAATATAGAATAATTACTATATGTATATTTAATTTACATATTAAATATAGGGTCATTATTCTGAATAACATCATGATTGCTGAATAAATACTACCTTTATGGAGAATTTTTTAAATATATGCATATTTTAAATATGCAATCCTGACATATGAAAGTTGACAGTGAACAGCTGAAACATCTCACTTCTCCATACATCATTCTTTATTGTCACAAACTAGCCAAGTTAGTAACAAAGTTAATCTAAAACTTCCTTGCTGAAATGAGGCAAGGGAGTACCTTTCATCTCCCCAGAGGCAAGTTTTAAAACTAATTTATGGAAGATCATGGAGAAATTCCCTCTGAAATTCCAGGCCTGGCTTAGAACAGAATCAAATTTCAGAACTGGTTGCTTTATCCCAGGAAAGAATTTTTTACATTTGCTTGGAAATACTTTCCTTCCCTTGTTGGAACAGAGGTTTGTCACCATTATAACCCTTCATCTAGAGAAAGTCTTTGAGTATACATCGCTTCCATATTATGACTTGTGTGGTTGAAAATCTGTAATCCTTTTTCATTTTAAAATACATACCTGCCTTAACCTTCAGAGGATTGATGCAGAGTTTTGAATTTTACTTCGAACCAAAAAAAAAAGGATAAATGTTGAAATCATTAAACACTTTTTACCCAAGAAATAAAAAGAATATGACTCATCTCGGGCCATTGTTATATAATGCATCATTTCTTTGGTAGTGGGTTTTTTTTTTTTTTTTCAAATAGCATGCATATGTCTTTTCTGTCTACCTGCTTGTCATCTTTCTGTCAAAAGATTTCTCACATCATATTATTTTTACCTCTCAAAACACTTCACTTTAAAATTTTATCACAGGATTTTTTGGGTTTTTTTTTTTTTTTTTTTTTTTTTTTTTTTGGTTATGTCACCTAGCACAAAACGTAATAGGCTCCTATTTTTTTAAAAGTCAGTCTTAATAAGAAGAAAAGATTTAACTGACTATTCAGAGCATCTTTTCTGAATTGAATCTATAATCATTCTCCTTAAAATTTCCCATATAGTTCTAAAGCTTGATAGACATTTGCCCTCATTAAAGTTAATGTGACATAACTACAAAAACAGAGAATAAAATGGCATATGAGGGCTTCTTTTTCAGTCTTAAATTCTTTCCCTGAGGCTCTCTTGCTCTATACCAGGAGGATTTCTGCTAAAAGAAATCAGTTGATACTGGAGCTAAAAGCTCACTCACTTGGACATTCTTGCACCGTTGTAGAAAAGAATCACACCTCTATAATAAGTCCCATCTTTCTCTTTGAATCCTCTTTATTGACTTCTTCTCAGTTGTCTTGCAGTTTAAATGGTGAAATACAACCAACAATTAGCTATAGACTTCCTCTCTTCATTCAGGTCCTCCTACCACAGACCCTCTCTTAGATCTATTAGCACTCCAGAATCAGAGAGGTAAGAGCAAGACAGTTTACCTACCTGGGACTTCATGAGTAGCTGGTGGACAGGGTCAGTGCAGTGATGGCATCCCACGCTCCAGGTCAACTCTTTAAGGGAGGAAAGGAAAGAAAAGAAAGTAAATCATCCCGAGGGTTTTTTAGTTCTCATGATCTGCAGCAGTTAGAAATTACTTCTGCATCTCAGCCTACAAATTTTGATAAGAATCCCTTTCTGTCTACTTGTAAGGACAAGACTCCTTCCCTTTTCTTACACTCTGGGCATGTTTTCTCCCTCAAATCACACACATTGTACTATATTCTTGAATGCTTTCTCTAGAGCTCTCTGTTCAGTAGAAATGGAAGAGGTAATAAAGTTTGCATGTAAGAGTTACTTATGTAAGGTGAAATTAGAAATTATTTTTAATTCAAAATAACTGAAGTGTGTGTGTGTGTGTGTGTGCAAATTTCTCAGAGAATCTTAGAGATATAAATTACTATGCTACATTTATGTGTCTTACAGTTTTGCAGGTCAAATGTGCAGTGATTTATACAACCAGCTCAGCTGGAATCACTTGAAAACTCATTTTTTAAAACTATCATTATACTCTTGAACCTAAACAGGCAAAAACAGTGTTATGGAAGACTTGACTGAGGAGATTACTAAGTTAGCAGGTTAGTGGTTCTGGGTTCTATCTCCACCAACTGACTTCAATTCAACCCCAGGCCCTGGTATTCAGACCTAGAACTATAATTAAGGTATTTAGGTGATATATTGCAGCACAGTTACACAAAAAGATCTGTACTAATTCTGAGCACAGTGAGTGGTGATCATTTTCAATTTCCTCCCTCAACGCCTTGAAATTAACTTAGCTTTTCTATAAGAATCACAGTGGATTATGAAGAGGGAAATGAGGGGGGGTATGAAAAATGGTGCAGTGAGACAGACGTCATTACCCTATGTATATGTATGATTACATGAATGGTATGAATCTACATCATGTACAACCATAGAAACGAAATGATGTACCCCATTTGTGTACAATGAATCAAAATGCAGTCTGTAAAAAATTAAAAGATAAATAAAGAAAAGAGTAGAAGAGGGAAATAATACAATTTTACCTTTCATCACATCCAAATAAAGCCAAAAGCAGCCAAAAAAAAAAAAAAGTGTACTGATTAAACACCACAAAGATAGATGGCTTGGTCTATAAAAACAGAAGCCATTAGGCAATAGAATACTATACCTATCTCTTTGATTCCATGTTAAGATAACTTCTGATTTCTCATTTCCTCTTCTCACACAGACATACACAAAAAGCAAATATGGCAAAATTTTAACAACTCTTGATTCTTGGTGGCAAATATATAAATGTTCATTGTATGTATTATCTTTTAATTTTTTGTATTGGAAAGTTTACAAAATAAAGTTGATAAAAATAATTAAAACTTAAAAAAAAAAAAAAAGAATCACAGAATTCACTTTTAGGTCCTGACAAATAGGTTAAGGCATAAGGTACAATCTCACTATAAAATAAATAACCTACTAGTGAGAAGAAGACAGACTGAAAAAATACCAACTGACACTATGATATAACAACTATTAAATAGGAATCATAAATGCACTTACAAAGACCTGGATGAAGACCTAATGGACCAGCACCTCTTCTTCCTACTAATACTTAAAACGATAACCATACTGAAAGTTCCCACTTGTCAGATCAGAATGTTTTAAGCAAGCAGGAAAATATTTTGTAAGAAATTATTATTAGGCAAGTTTCTTGTCACCTTATCAAAAATGACTTCTCTTTCCTTTTTCCTATATCTAACAGACTCTAGAAGTGTTTGTGTTCTACTACGTGTATTCAATGTTAGTCAAATAGAAATGGAAAGGAATTTACCTGAAGGGACAAATCCTTCTTGGTAATTTTTTCTAAACATATAGTAGCTGTATTTCTACAACACCTTCAGAATGGACATGTCACTCACTAAATGCAGAAGGTGAGATATCAGGAAGGTTGTGACCCAGAGGCAGCCTCTCATTGCAAGGGATTGATTAGAGATTTGTGCTTTCCTGTCTTCATTCATTCTTAAAACTGATTCCTATCCAGTGATCTCTCAACTTTCCAAGTTACATAAATTTATATTTCAGCTTCTATCAAAAAATGATAAATTGTGCCTAAAACACAATTTTCAACAATTTGGATGTTCCCATTACCTTATAGCCTTAAAACCTCACTATTAGCACTTCAGAGGCCAGCAGATGCACTAAACCTCTTTTTTCTGCTTCTTTAAATGATATCTCTATACTCTTTAAAATGTTTAAAAATAGTGTATTACTATATTTGCATTACTATAATGAAAACCTGAGGCAAAGTAACTGTATAAAGAAAAGAGGTTTATTTAGCTCACAGTTTTGGATGCTGGAAATCCAAGATCTGGCAGTCATATCCATTTGACCTCTGGGGAGGGACTAATGGCAGATGGCATCATGGTGGTAGTACTTGACGATGTAAGAGGTTACATTATCAGAAAGCCTCTAATGCAGGAAACTTTAAAGGACAGACCTCACCCAAACCATAGTAAACAGAATAAAATATTTGGGTTTACTCAAATAATAATCACAAATGTTTCAATGTCAAACGTTAAATAGGATTTTAAAATAGCCATTTTAATAGGGCAAAAATAGTGGCTGGAAATATTTTTTTATAAACCATGGTTAATAACAGCACGATGAGAAAAAGAGGGAAGAGGAAGAAATAGATTATTTGTTTCACATGGTCAGTTACTGATTAACAATGACATTTTCATTTCATCCCCAACTTATTTTCTCTTGCTTCATTTCTTGGACATCTGCTTTTCTTCATATTTTGATCATTTTGATTAAGAAAATTAGCCTAAGGAAACATCAAAAAGACATATGGACTACAATTTATTTTTTAAAATTTCTATATATTTCAAAGCCAAATTTAAATACTTAGAGGTAATTCCTAATTTGAAAGCATAATATTTATGTACTTAGACTTTCATTCAGCAAACAAATAAACCTCTGTATGCTAGATAGTTAAGGAAAGAAAAAGAGTCTTACATAATCCCTGCTCTCAAAAAATGTATAGTCTAATGGCAGAAACAGAAGGGGTATCAATTATGTGTTTTCATAAAATAGCCATCTGACATCTAGCCACAAACCTCAGTGACATAAAGCAGTAAACATGTATTTATTAAAGCAATAAGTCTATAAGCCAGTGAGATATCTGGACTATTTATAAATCAGTTATTCTGTAGTTGGCTGGATATACATGTCTGAAGGAAGGTGGCTGTTGGCTGAAGTAGGCTAGCTTTTGCAGGTATAATTGGCAAAGTGGCTGTGTTCCATATGTCTTTTATCATCCAAGAGGCTAGCCCAGGTTTATTCTCAAGGTATTGGAAGAAGTGGAAGAAGACAACCTGAAATACTCCAGTACATTTTCCAGACTCTGCCATGAGTTATTGTCTCACTTGGCAAACAAGCCACTCAACCAGAGTCATAATTAAAGAACAAGGAAATTAACTCAGACCCTTTGTGGGAGAACCTTAATGTCACATGGTATCAAGCACAGAAACAGGGAAAGAATCAAAGCCATTATTATAATCTACCACTGAAGAATGAACAAATATGAAGATATTCTGTTTCCAAACCAAAGGGATAAATACTATAATGGAGGTAGGGAATACAGTAGAATTTCAATGTAAGGTCTGAGTACCTCTTTCCGGAAAACCAACAATGAAGACTTTGGCCAAACTTGAGGGTACAAAACTAATAAATGAGAAATGGTGTTTGTGATTTAAGCTGAACGACAAAAAAGATCCCTTGAATGCCAAACTATCCTTCCAATGTGCCCAGTTTACTAAATTGTAACTCTTAAAGAAAAAGGCTACATTTTCAGTAATCTGCATTACTCTTAGTGCCTGACACATGGCAAGTATTCAATAAATGTTGACTGGATTGACTTCCACTCCACTGGTGGAAAACAAAAATCACAAGTTGAGCACATCATGAAAACAATCCAGTGATGCACACAGTGCAAGTCTAGAAGGCATCTCTTTCCATATTAAACTTGGAAGCTTTCATATCTTATGTACTAATGTCCTTAAGCAGATTTTTGGACTCCAATGAACTTGAACTTTATTTCAAGGCCAAGATAATTTGATTTTCATACTTGTACGGTTCCCTAGGAACTTAATCGTGAGTGGGTTTATATTCAAATTGAAGGCATCTCCATGGTGTTGACTTTGGTTATTTTGGCTTATTTTAGAAGCCTTAATGTTGAACAATACAATACAATGCAATTTAGTAGGGGCTATAAAATAGGAAGCACATTTCAGCACAAATTATAGTCTGTTTTCAAGGACTATCTAAAGACCAAAGCTACACAGCTCCTCAACAGTTCCCAAAAGATGCCCAAAGTGAAATACCAGCTGCTACTAGAAAGGACATCCCAAAGGATAGACCAGGGTTTCTCTGATATATTGATGATCTCTCCTTGGAGTGGGAAAAATACTCTCATTTTATCATAAAATTAGAGATTAAACTCATAGGTTAGGAAAATAACCTACTCTATTCTCTGATCTCAGAATTCCACGTGATTGTTTCCATTCATGTAACTTCTATGTCCCATTCCACACTTCTTTCTCATTTTTCCCAGTAAAAAGTGAAATAAGTTATCTGATTTACAGGTGCTATGAATCTGATCTTTATCAATTGTAAAAGCTACCAGCTTGGGCTCAAGACTGGTTTCTGAGTCTCCTCTGACAATCCAAGTTCTCCTTAGAGTGAGTGGTCCAAGGTCTAGATTTAGGGTACTCTTAGAAAGTCTATTTGTTCATGCCCTCCAATAAGTTTTATCCAATAAGCTTCTGTTTTGATTACTAGATGACTAGAGCCTTATTTTCAATGTTTTGTGAAGATAAAAAGAGAATAAAGGGAGTGACTTTTTTTTTCTCTTCTAAAAAAAAAAAAAAAAAGCAGATACTCAGGTCTTATCTCAGTATTCCCCACAATGCTAGGATGGTGTCAGACACATAGTGGATGCTCAAATTGTTCAATAAATGAGAGTAGGGATGATTTAACATCAAAATCTGGTCTATTCTTTGATCTCTTGGATTCCTTTAGAGAAAAGCAGAGTTCCTCTTAGTGTCACTAGTCAACATTTTTCTTCTCCACACATTTGTTCAATTTCTCAAGTGCTAATGGTCCATGCAACTCTTTTATCTCCCCATTGCACTCTGGCAGCATGGAGACCACAAAGACTCTCTCAAGTACTTTGTCACCCTTTGTATTGCAGCGTCTGTAGGATTTAAAGTACCACCATCTGTGCTCAGTCTGGGGATTTCACAAAGATAACTAGGGTCCATTTCAACAAAATACTCAACCTCTCTCACTCTAACAGGTCCTGTCTGGTGGCTCCATGGAAACTTCCTGAATACTACTGTTTCGTTAAAAAAAAAAAAAACTGATACTGCATGTACTTTCTCCAACTCTCCATGGTGTTTCAGACTGTTCTCAATTACTGAAATAATAACCTCAAAATAATCAAATAGTTATCAAGTCTGCCAGTGGTCTCCTACAGTACGTATAAGAGAATATGTTGGAAAGAGACCCCTGCAATCAAGTCTGAGGCATGTTTGATTAAAACAAAGAGAGAGAGAGAGAGAGAGAGAGAGAGAGAGAGCTGAACAAGTCAGATGATACTGAGATTTAATATTTTGGTAAAAATGAAAATATTGAAGGATTTAGATCCAGTAAAAAGAAGGTAATTGGAAGTGTTAGGTAGTTAGTCAGCCATGAATGGGTTAGCAGGGAAAGGGCTGTGAAGGGGACTGAAAACCACAGGGGACTCTTGGTATTTAAAACCTCCCCCAGCCATAATTACATCCCCTGAAGAAAAACTACTGTTTCATGATCAGGGCATACCTTGCGAGTGGCCTGGACCTCCCTTATCACCAAAACTATCACAACCCCCAATCACCCTGTCAATCAAAACATAAAGACCCTCACAAAGAAAGCTTGCTGAGGGCTATTTGAAGGGTAAAAGCTTATTTAGAAGGCAGGAAATTGAGGCATAAGCAGGGAAACTCAATTCTCTTCAAATCTCCAACTTGGTGAGCACCACACCATCTCCCTTAGAGGTGATCCATGAAGCTCCTATACTGTCAATCAATGTCAAGAGGTGGACCTGAGCAGGACTCACTGGAAACTTCCCTGAGACCCCTAATTAAACTGGAGGACAGGAACTCCCTGTCCCTCTCCACTCTGAGAGGACTCACTCTCTCCCTTGAGAGTGTCCTCTTGCTCTTTTCCTATCCCTTCTAATACACTCACGCCTGTTACTCTGAGTGACATGTCTGAAATCTTTCTGGCACAAATGCAAGAATTGGGATTTCGAGAGCGGGGCTTGCACACTACTTCATGGAGTCCTCTACCCTGTAACAGAAGGGAATGTAGTCATGTCAGCATGATAGCTTACCTGCCAAATTATGAATTCTAGTTAACTCACTGAGAATGCGGAGAATGTGTGTTCTGCACAGCCTATTCGCTGCTACAAATCCAATGCAATGATCGAGAAGTCAATCTGAGACAGAGATGAAAGTTAATAGAAGTATAAATATTTAGGGCAATGCCAAAACTTCCCTGTGCTTTATTAGTTCAGGTAAGTCAATAACTCTGATAATTCTAAAGGTTAAGTATGACTTAACCAAAATGCTTGGGACCAGAAGCGTTCTAGATTTTGGATTTTCTTTACCTTCTTTTTTTTTTTTTTTAAAGATTTTGGAATATTTGTGTATAAATAAGAAGATATCTAGGAGTTGGCACCCAAACCTAAACAAAAAAGTTTGTTTTATACTAACCTCATACACATAACCTGAAGGTAATTTTTATATAATTTTGCATTTTGTCGGAAATCCATCACATTTAGGTCATATGTGGAATTTTCCATTTGTGGCCTGATGTTGGTGATCAAGAAGTTTCAGGTTTGCTGGTTATGGTGACACATGCCTGTAATTCCAGTCACTCCAGAGGCTCAGAAAGGAGGATTGCAAATTTGAGGCTGGACTCAACAACTTCATGAAATCCTGTTTCAAAAAATAAAAAGGACAGGAGATGTATCTCAGTAGTAAAGCACCACTGGACTCAATCCCCAGCACCAAAAAAGTACATATATGTTTCAGTTTCAGGTGTTGGAAAATTTTGAATTTTGGATTTTGAGAATACAAATCCTTGACCCATGCATGTAAAAATTTGAAAAAACACTCAGTTGTTACATAGTCAGTGAATGATGGATGCTAAGAATTCTATCATGTCATGATAAACAATGAGATGTATACCTGCCCTCAATTTGCAATCAGGTGTAGAGACTAACACATGTTAAGCAAGTTCATGACAATTCGCAACCTACTACAGTTTACATGTGTTCTGTTCCTCAAGGGTTCATGTGTTATGAGTTTGGTCCCAGCAAGGTAGTGTTGCAAGGAAGTGGAACCTTCAGAGGTAGGGCCTAATGGGAGTAGCTGTCATTGTGGGCTCTGCCTTGGAAGGAATCAAGATAGTTTTCATGAACTCTGAGTTAGTTCCCAAGAGTGGAGGTTGTTAAAAAAACACAAGACTACCCACCTCCAATCTTTGACTTTTGCCTTGCCATATGATAATATCCTCTATACATATTCCCACTATTGTGATACCATCTAGCATAAAGTCCTTGCCAGAGGTGAACCACTACTAACACTATGCCCTTGAACTTCCATATCCATGACCTAAATAGACTTCTTTTCTTCATAAAATATCCAGCCTCATTTATTTTGTTATAGCAATGAAAAATGTCTAATACACAACCTCATATGAAATACACAGATAATAGTTTGAAGGAGAGTATGCTTTCTTTGTTTTATCTGCAAAGTATCTTTATGTCTCACTAAAACATTATCAGAGCTATTGAAAAGTGTTGGTTTCCCCCCCCCAAAGCATCCCAAATAATAACCACCAAAATCTTTATGGTAACATGGTTAAAGTTAATCAATTATGGGCACATGTAAAATGTTTGAGCTGGAATCAAAAAAAAAAATCTGATCCAAGTTCTTCATCCTTTCCAATTATGAAACAAAGACCCTAAGAAATGAGGTGTGCAATCACATACCATTAGATGTAACTAAAGTATGGTTTCCTACCCACAAGACCAGGGGAATTGACTGCTACTATATATCAATCAGTGTACTAAAGAGTTTATTTTCTTTTTAAATCTTAATATGCCTTACTAGGAAGACATTGTAACCTTGATTTTACAGGTGAGGAAACAGGTTCATAAAGGTTAATCTAGATTTCCAAGGTCACACAGCTTGTAGTAACCAGAATAGGAATTCGAGTCCTTCCAACTTTCATACCACCAGGCATCTCTGATCACCGCAATGCAGTGGAGGTATGCTGTCTCATCTCCAGGTGGGACTCCAATACACAGTTGTCCCCGCTTCTGAATAGGACTTATGTTCCAAGACCCCCAATGGCTACCTGATACTGTAGATAGTACCAAACCCTTTATATACTATGGGACTTTTTCTCTACACATAAATACCTATGATGAAGTTTAATTTATAAATTAAGCACAATAAGAGTTTAACAATAATAACTAATAAAATAGAAAAAATTATAACAATATACTGTAATAGAATTGCCAGTATCCCTACTCGTGCCCTGTGGGGCCACTGATAATTAAAATAATACCGCAATGGACAACAGTCCATCAGATAAATGAGGTGGCTACTAAGTGGCTAATGGCTGAGTAGTTAGACAGCACAGACATTCGGGACAAAGGGGTGGTGGGTAAGACAGCCAGACACTCCAGAGTTTATGGTGCTACTCAGAATGCCACACAATTTAAAACTTACAAATTGTTTATTTTTGGAACTTTCCACTGAACATTTTTGGACCACAGTTGACCAGGGGAAACTGAAACCCCAGAAATTGAAACCATCGATAAGGAGGGGACTAATGTAAATCTATTTCTTCTCTCTAGAGTCTGAAAAGGCAAACAATTCTCAAAATTTAAATTGAAACGTAAAAGCTACTTTTCCTACCCATGGGACTAAGAAGCCAGTTTTCTTTTCAGGTATCTCACTTGATCTTCTTAAAAGGTTTTTCCTCCAGGCCATTAAAACAAGTGCTGTCTGCAGGGCTGGAGCACTCAAAGGCTACTGCAGCAGACTGATCAAGTGGAGTGTCTTTGTAAACACTGCACTTCGATTTATTTCACAGGAGCTATAAAAGGGAAGCTTTTATCACCATGCCTCTGTGATAAAGCAGAGGGAAAACACAGGCATTATCTGCAGTGGCAAGGCAAAATGGCTAGAACGTGGTCCTGGCTGGGCCAAGGCCCTGCGGCTGCAACACAGCATCCCTGCCTGGGCTACCATGATGACCATTCCATCATGCCCTCTTCTTCCTGCTAGAGAATGGCATCGCCAGCCTGCAGTGCCAACAAGACCCCTAAGTTCTGAGAGGCAGGACAGTGGTTTGCTCAGATTTAGGGTCAGAATAACTTGGATTCAAATCTAGTCTTTTTTTAAACCATTCAGCCTTGAGGTCAATTATATTACTTGACTCTCAGATTCTACATATGCAAAATTTAAAAAATGACTCCTACTTCATGAGGTTGTGTGAATTAATATGCAATACACAACCATCTTAGTACAAAGTCTTGAATGTGGAAGGGAACTCAGTACTAGGAGGTCCTTGCTTACCTACCTTATTTCTTCTTCATTCACCCTGATAAATGGTATCATGGAATTTCAGAGTAACCACCTATTATAACTTGAATACACGAAGTCCTTTGTGTACAATATAATATATGTTCCTTTTGAGGACCTTGTAAGGTGGTCAGGGAAGCTTTGGCATCATCCCTATTTGTAAGATAAAGAGGGGGTTGTTTCCTAAATGGTGAGCAACTTGCCTAAAATCACAGAGGAGTAAGTGACACAACCAGAATTTGACCTGGTATTTTCTTTCCTAGCTTAGTGTTCTGATGTTTGCCGATATCATGTGTTCAGATAGAGAGCAAATCAATACTTCATTTTACTGTGAGTAAATTAAATCAAGAATTGGCCAGTTTAGCCTGCCAGGCTAAAGAGATCCTGCTTACTCTTCAGGATGTCTTAATATCCTGGTTCTTATTAGCAAATAGGTAGGCAGTTGTCTCTTTTCTAAACAATTATGAGCCTCTAGAATAAAATATCTCCCTATTAAAAAAAGGGGGTTTTGCTTACTGAAGACAGACTTTCTTCCAGGCCCAAACAGTAGTTTTATTTGTTGTTACTGTTGGTATCATTACACAGGGAGTTTGATTTTGTAGTATATCTCCTTCTATGTCATCAGTGGTCAGAGACTTCAAGGTCACTTGGAGACTCTCTTTTGAATCAGGAAACAAGATACCCAGGTTCCACTACTAATTTTGTCTGTAACCAGCTTTCTGACTTTGATCAAGTCATTTCCTCCATCTGGGCTTCACTTTTCTCTAACATGAGAAACTTGAAGATGATCTATCTCTACTATTGTGTTCAAATCTAACATCTCAAATATTCAGTGATCATTTGTAGACTTTACAGAATGTCTCCTGAAGTGTGTTGACTACACATTGTTAAACTCTCATAAAATACAGGAGTACACTAACACTAAGACTATTTGCTCCCACATTTAAAAGCAATGCATTTTAATTTTCAGCACCCTCCCCTATCTCTCACCCCGACCCCTGTGGTGGAAAATACTGAAAAATATCATCAGATTTCCTGAATCCTAGGCAGCGATTAGCATTAGTTATGTGACTCTGGAAAAGGCTCCTGGATTGAGTTTCTCTTTGTTCACATAAAATAAGCATAAGTTATGCCCTCCTGGTTCTTCGTGATTCATTGTCATGATATCAAACATGTGAATGTTCTTAGTTTAATGTTTGTGCTGTATTTATTTGTAGTATGTGTGACTTCCACAAAACCAAGAGTAATAAACACTCAGTTCCTTTAAGTTCCCCCATCACATTTAATTTCTAATCTCCAACCTAAAGGTTTGAGAGGAAATTTGATGATTCCCATCATGACTAGAGTTCTGCCCCTTCCATACTCCTTCCAAAAACCCACAAAGATACCAACAATCTCACACCCAAAAATGAATAGAACCACTATCTGATCAACACAAGTTACTTCCAAGGTGACTCTCATCCAAGCCCACACAGGCCCCAGAGGAGCCCACGAGCTCCCTAACAGTTCAGATGTAAAGTGCTCCTGCAATGGCCCCTGCCAGCCCCTACCCACCCTCTTTGTTGTATGGCAAGATCTAATCACATGTGTTCTCTCCTGCAAGTGAAGTTTGTCTACAGAATCCAACTAAGACCATCCCTGAGAACATATCTTCCCTATCACCACCTCCCTACTCTAGCCTCCCTTATTTCAATGCCTTACCCCTGAATATCATCCATTAAATCCCTTTGGCAAACCTAACTTTCATCAGCAATAGCCATGAGAGAGATGGAAAATTCTGTTAACTTCCAGAAAGATTTCTGGTGCCCAGAGAAACAATAGGTAAGATGGGAAGGAGAAATATCCAGAGCACCAGAACCACAGAATTACTTTATATTTATATATATGTGTGTGTGTGTGTGTGTGTGTGTGTGTATATATGTATATATATATATACATGCATATATACATACATATATGTAAATGTACACTTATATGTATAATATATGGATATACATGAATATACATATATAATACATATATACATATATGTACACATGTATATGTCTATATGAAAAAATTATCCCAATACCTATTTTCTTATTTGTTTGGGTTTTTTTAACCTAAACAGCATTTGGAAAGTGGAAAATAGGAAACCACTCTCCTCTCAACATCAATGATTTTACAAATGCAAGGCAACTTCCAGAAAGGATTGAATCAATATTATTAGGGATTTAGATACTCCAGATGTCCAGTTGGTTACTCTTCAATTAACACCTTTCCATGCCAGGCATTGTACAATGAATCTTCTTTTTTTAAACTTCCTTGATAATTTGGCTTCTGAACTCTGCTCAGAGTCCAGCTTCCCAAATCTTCAGAGGCATACTGCTTGGCCTGCCCCTCACCTGACCACATGGGGACCATAATGAGGGACCAAGTATTGACAATTATAGTGAAAGTTCAGTTATTCATGTGGATTGTCTAGTAAGTTTTTTTTAACTCCTTGCATTTCAGCAAGTCCTCCACAGCCTCCACGGCTTTCCTTAGACAATATACACTCTGAAGTCAACACTCATCAGAAGGCAATGATTTCTATAATGTGTGCAGAGAACCATGGTGCTTCAGGCCCACAGAGGTACTACTTCACTTTGGTAAATAGACATCACGTGCCCAGGCTGATAAATTTATGTACCCAGCTTGTCAAAGAAAAACCTGAGAGATGAACTGACTGTTAGCCGTGCTGTATGAGAGTGAATCAACACTCCTAGGGCAGAGAATGGAATTTTTAAAATCAATAAAAGTGCCCCCTGGCATATTTTGAAGACTTTAACTTCTTTAGATAAAGGTCCAAGATGCACTGGAACACTCCTTCGCTGCTTTCTCAGTACCCAGCACAGACCTAACAGTTCTGCAGCTGTGATTTCAGGTTGGGCAGAGATTAAATTTCATTTGGTTGAGATGCAGAAAGACACACAGTTGACCTAAGTTGGTTCATGTGTGGACATTGGAATTCAGGCCACTGAGCTATTGTTCTCCCCAACCTTGCCCCTAGACGAGATCACTCCTCAGTGGGTCTAGCAGATCTAAAGTGAGAAACAGGAATTCTCTGTCAAAGGTAAGGGCCATATCCAAATGGGAATGTGTGCTGGGGCATATTTAGGGGTTCATGTTTCTGGATCCAGACATGAGACAACATGGGGAGTCATTAGGTCACATTTTCAGTGACATTCAAGAAGTCGATGACCCACAGGTAAAAAAGTAGATGAAACTTGTAGAATAATTCAATGATTATATCATCCCAGTTTTGAAGCTACAAAGAGTTAAAAGTCCCCAAATTTGAGACTCCCAGTGTAGCATATACTCTCTACCACACAGAGCAGAGTGAGCATAGGCTCATCGAGCCACGTTGTGATGCCAGGTGGGTCCCACTACTGACTTACAGGAAAAGTTGCTCCCCTTTCTCTACCTGATGCCCAAGCAACCAAAAATCATTTCATCAAATTTTTAAATTAGTACCACTCGTGCACATTCAGGGTATCCTGAAAATAGTCAAATGTGCAATCATTAAACTCACATTACAAAGAAGATATACAGCATATCTGGCACATTTAAAATCAAAACCGACAAATGCTAAGTAAGATATTGAATTCGGATTGTTTTGAAAAATCTCTGTTTAAAAACTTTTTGTATTTGTAGAAGAAAAAAAGCAATCAGTTCAATAACTATGTATGATATATCTTCTGGTTTGGAAAGTTTGGGGGAATCTTTGGAAGCCTCCTGAGTTTTTCATGTGTGTGATATCTTATATGCTTCACTCACCTGTTTACCAAACTTCAATGACTCCCAATGTCAGAACGAAACCAGTGAGTCATTTGGCCACCACACTTCTAGGCCTCTCTCTCACAATTCCTGTTATACTGCAAATAACAGTACCACTATCCACTGATAAAAATGCCTTTCCCCTTCCTATCTTCTTGTCATTCAGGCTCATACACACCTTGGGTTACACCAAACTACTCTTCATTCCCCAAATAAACTATTGCGCCTCATCTCTGTTTCAGCAATGTTTAACCTTTATCAAGTTCAGGAATATGTTGAAAAGGCAAGTGCTGGGTTCTACTCAGAGAGGTAGTCATTCAGCAGATGAGGGGTGGAAAAGGAATTTGTATTTATAAGCATGCCAGCTGATTCTGACAAAGGTGGCCCAAGAATCACATTTTCAAAAACACAGGTTTAGACAATGTTCACATGATCTTTCCTCCCTCTGAAATGTCATTCCTTCCCTTGTCACCCATAAAATTCTTATTTGTTCCCCAAGGCAGGTCACATACAATCTCTTTCTCTTTCTAGTCAAAATAAATTATTTCTTTCTCGGTGCTCCCAGTGACCTCAGTACATACCACTCTTACTAACTTTATCACACTTCAGTGTATTTACCAGGAAAGTGTCTATCCTCTCAGATAGATTAACATTACTTGGGAACTGCAGCTGTGTACCGTAGGTTCTCAATAAGCGTCTGCTTAATACATGAGCAAATGATCTTTGATGATAAGTTTGGTTGGCATTGCATCACCTTCACTTTCATTTCTAACTATCCATTTCTAACCCTAAAGAGTCTCAGTTTTCAGGTAATAGTGCCTCTTTCATAAATCTTTCCCTGATAAACACAGGAATATAAGCCCTCTCTTCTGTGTGATAACAGCTCTTGTTCTGTCTTTCTCTCAAAACATTTATCACGTTGCCTTGCATTATGCTTCTTCGTACACATTCTTTATTTGTTCCATGCTGTCCATCTTTGTACCCCACAAAGAGCGCATCACAGTATCTTACCCAAAAGAAGTTTCCCCCAAATATTTGAGAATTGCAGTGTACATGGTCAACTTACCTGATAAAAGTATAAACCTTTAGGACAATCAAAAGGCACCATGTCCTTCTCCTGCTTATAAGAGAAAAAAATTAGAATATATAAAACATAGTGTCATGAAAAGCAATACTTTTCCTTTTGGATATATCCTAAACAATAGCTTCAACTTTCTAAATATGGAAGTTCCCAGTTCTGAAAACTGAAGTGTCCACTCATACAGGTCTTTTGCTTGCAGGACTGCCTCTGCCGTTTAGTATTATTGTTATTACTAAGTTATTATCTCTGCTTATTCTGTGGATGGAGAGATTTGGAAATTGCTACCATCCTATATACAAGTCCATCCTAAACTAGCAGACTGACATTTCTCTTCTCTCAATATTTAAGATGGAAATCACCAGACAGAAAAAGAGAAACAAGTTATTCATTCATTTATTTATCCACCCATTCATTCCATGACAAACGTGGTATGCTTAAAGGTAAGGACCATGTCTCCTTTGTAAGCTGAGAGGAGCCAGCCCCTGCCTGGTGCATTGCCACTTAGAACCCACTAATGAATGGATGAATAAAATGAATGAATGAACAAATAACAAACAACTAAACAAAGAAAAAGAAGGTTTATCCTTTCTCTAACCAAAAGTATATATTGTTAGACTCCTCCGTGTTGTTAGGATGATTTTAAATTAGTGAGTTATAGTCACAGTAAGTCATTTTTTGTTAAACTTCTAAATAGTTCATTCCTACCTATGAATGTAACTTGCAAGAAAAGAGACAGACTTTTGTCAGTCAAGGAAGTCCTCTTCTATGCAAATAATAAAAGTAATGTTGTAAGTTTATTTCTATGCATGATATGAAGTTGGGAAAACCATCCATACATTTCCTATACCTTCAGTGACTAAGATATTTTCAGATAAAAGTAAATAGATTTCTGGAACTGTATCTGAACTAAGCAGTTAATTTTGCAATCGGCAATACAGTCAATGGGCAATGAAATGTCATTTAATTTCTAGTAGAAAAAAAGGTATAAATGCTGAAAGAATAACCAGGAATTCACACCCTATCAAAATAATGTTGAGGGAGCTATACTAAATGGACAACCAGCAGATGTCCATCAACATGGCAGCTGCTGGAGAGAGCAGCAGAAGCAGCCAGACCATTGTGCTTGTTCAGGGATGACGGCAGGTTGCCTGGGGCAAAGGCTTCCTGCAGTTCTCTAAACACCTGAGCTCCAAAGAGTGAAACTGTGCTCTCTATAGGTACCAGGACCACTGCAGCTAGCCAGAGGGCTGTGTCCCTGCAGGAAGCCTGGGTTCTGTTTGAAAAGATTTCCTTTTCCACTGTGTCCTGTTTGCTAGCCTCACCTGCAGAAAAAAAAAAAAAAAAAAAAAACCTCCCCCAATTACAGGTCCATATTCACGTCCTGTGACTAAGAATACTCCAGGAACCAGCTAAATCGGGACTAGTGAGTTATTTTCTCTTGAGCTTTTAATCTAATGCTGTGACCACAGGCAATTAAACATGCAGGTGAACATTTACAAGAACTGTTAAGAGTCCTTTTATATTCTGTTTTTACAAAGTCTGCATTATTGTCCCATTCTTGAAATCAAGAAAAACAGATAGCAGCTAAGCCGTTGTCAGGAATTCAACAGTGGTGCCAGAATCAAGTCATAATTGAAATGCACAAAGGCCTCTAAAGCAATGTTTAAAACTTCATGACATTGCAGAGTTTTCCTAAGTCCACTCTGCAGCAGCAGGACTGAAGAGATTACACTAGTAAAAATGTCAACTGTGGAGTTTGTCTTGTTCCTCATTACCTGGAAATACCGCTGGGGTTTTTACACTCTTCTGAGTAACTATTTACAGTCTCACACTCTGACCTTGAACATTACTGTCACATTAATACAATCCATCCAGGGGAACAAGAATAACAAAATGTGAACTTAGAATAACCAAGCAATTCCTTGAGTACTGGGGCCTCAGTAAAGAAATATATGTGGAAAACTGCTGGTATATTTAAAACTGAAGATGAGTTACTTATTCACATTAAACCAGAAATCTGCTCCTAGAGGCAGCAACAATGATGTTGCTTATCTGAGATCCTTCCAGTTCTACCTACTCTTTTCTAAGACCTCTAAAAGACATTCTATGCTTAGTAAGTTCTAGAAAGGAAGTCATATTTTTAAAAGTACTTTGAGATGCACCAAAATACTAAAAATGCAAAGTCACTATTGAGTAAATATTAGAATTAAATAGAAAGCAAAACTCTGCCAAGCTAACTAAGGAAGAAATATGAGAAGCCAAGGCCAAGAAAGGAATATGCACACAAGCAAGGTCAAAGGATAAGTCCAGTAGGTTCTTGAGATACCTGGACCTAGTGAGTGACAAGAAGGTCTTTCCTGGAACTAAGCCACTAATGGAGGAAACATGAGCCTTGGATTCCAATATATTTCTGTTCAAATCCTATTTTTAGCATTCACTGCTTTCCAAAGTTTTTAGTCCATCTGAGCCTCACTTTCCTCATCCATATAAAGAGATGTAAAGAAAATATTTATAAATATTTTTATATTTCTGCAGAGTTAGGATTATTGAGCAAATTTATTGAATTTGGAACCTAGGCTTAAATAAAAACAACATTGGAGGGTAATTTATGATGGATTAGCTTGAAAGAATTCTAGAGAGATTTATCCATCAGGAGTTATGTGTTCCCATTTCAAAAGCTGTCAAAACCCAGAACACAGGATCACACCACTAATTGCAAATATGGAAACAATAATTATATTTTGCTTAGAGAGGTTTATTTACATCCCAAAAGGTTAGAAAGAGAACCCAGAGTCATTCTCAAGGAGCAATGGTTTTCCTGCCTCTTTTCAGAAGAGGAGGGTGAAAGCTTATATGTAAGTGCCCAGGTACATTTTTTTCAGGTTCCTCACCTACAATACAGACCTTGAACGTGGAGTTTTGTCCATCCAGCCCTCAACATGTTCATCTGGTGGTAAGAACTAGGGCACAGGGAAAGGGCATGGCTGTTACTTTCTGTCAAGTAAATAATATTTTATGTTTCAGAGGTATATTCAGGACACCATTAATAAAAATAAATATTAAAAACTCAATATTGTTCTGACAGTTGAAATAAGCAGCTAGAGACAAGCAAGTGGAACAGGTCAGAACAATCCATGTAGTATGAGATTTGTGTTGGACACATCAGTAAGAACTCATGATTAAGGGGCCAGGAGTGCTGTTCATTGGTTAGAGCACTTGCCTAACATGCTTGAAGACCTATGTTCGATCCCCAGTACCACAAAATAAAAGCAGTAATAATTCACTGTCAATATACAGATGGTTACATATAGAAATATTTATAGGTATATATATAGCCACTGGTTAGTGTACACACAAATATCTTTTGTTCTGTTATCTGAGAGAGCCAAAAAGAAACAACATGCCACATAGCACCCAGATCTTAGTTTCTAACATGTTCTCCACTAAACAGGACCAGGCATCCTTAGAGAAATGGCTGATTCTAGGACTAGGGCAGGAGATTCACAAGATGAACCTGGATCATAAGTACAATAAAATAAATAAGGATGTGCTCAATACAGACACACATACACACACACACACACACACACACACACACACAGTTAGGATTTTGTTACAAGAGCACAGAGGCCAACATCCAGAGCTCCCAATAACCAAACCTTGAACAATTTGGTCACCAAAAGTAAAATAAATAAAATAGTATTGAATTGTAAGACAAAGTAAAAAATCCCTGAGTCCATACTGAGATAAATGATAGAGAAGAGACAAATCTCTAAGGAAGAAGAATTCCAAACAAACTAAGAAATCAAACCAAACTCCCCAGTCCATAAATGTGGAATAGACATAGTGCCTTTCTTCCAAAGGTTATGGCAAGTGAGGAAAACAAAGGTAACTTTACAGTCAGGTGATCAAGGTCAACATCCATAGTGGTAGATCAAGTTAATAATACAAATTTACCTTTGATGTGATATGATGAAATCATACTTTGACCTTATGATTTTCCTCCCAAACATATATAAGTCCAGTCTGATTATGAGGAAAACATCAAATTCTAATGGAGGGGTACACCCTATAATACAACTGTTCCAAAGGTGAAATGTGTTGACTTTTTGAAAAAAATAGAAATCTTCATGAGACATATGTAGGTATTTTTAAAATATAGGTGAAACACAAATGGCACAGACAAGAAAGGAAAACATTAAAAAACTGAACTTTATGGAAATGAAAATTTATGATCTTCCCTAAATGATAAGCAAATGAAAAGGCAATTCAAAGATTTGAAGAAATTATGCATGATACAAATATCTGACAAAGGATGTGCATCCAGAATATATAAAGTTTTCTCATAATTCAATAATTACAGGACAAACCATTCATTTCTTTTCGAAGTGGCAAAGGAATCAAACACAAAATTGATAAAATGATTGTTCATAAGGGAAAAGCAAATTAAGGGCAAAATGAAATACCAATGTACATACATACACACATTAGAATAACTTTAAAAATGACTGACAATATCTAGTGTTGGCAAGGATTAGGAGCAACTGGAACTGTCAAACTTCATTGGTAATGTTGCAAAATACTATGCGAGTGTGAAAATCTTGTAAAGTTAAACATAAACTTGCCACTTAACCCAAAAAATACACTCCACTCCTGAGTATTAACTTTTGAAAAATGAAAATTATGCTTGCACAAATGCAAGCATTTAAAGCAAACTTATTTAGAAGAGTTTATTAAAAAACTAAAAACAACCCAAAATTGACTAAATAAACAAACCATGGTATAGTCATTAAATGGAATACTACTCAGCAATAAAAAGTGATAACTTACCAAACATGAAAAAAAAAAAACTGATGAATTTCAAAAACATTATGCTGACCAAAGAAGGGGACACAAAATAGTAACTATGATTCCACTTATAGAAATAAGAAAAAAAAAGTCTCTGCAGAATAAAGTGGAAAAAGACAATGATGAATGACTTAAGAAAAAAATTAATATTCATACAGGGTCTGATTGGGTAGTACTTCCAGCAAGGAACAGCCAGTGCTGCTGGTATGAAAACACAGAGAACATAGGGTGAATGAGAGGCAAAATAAAATGATTGCAGAGGCCACAGAAATACCCTGGAGGAAAAGGAAACCCTCCTGCTTCAGTGTCTAGGGAGGACTCTTCCCTAAGTCAAATGGATAATTATTGCATTAAGGGTTCATAATGCAGAGGATGTCTGTCAGTCTCCATTACCCAATTCTCATAGGTCTCAATTGGCTGTATCTCCAAATATCTGAATATCAAAATATTTGTAATAACCCTTAGTTTTATACAACATTTTAAATTAATATTTGCAATTTGTTCAAACATGTTTTGGCTGACACATGATATCCACACGTTTATGGGGCTCCATACCTTTTAAATACAAACACCTACGCTCTCATACACAACAAACACATGCATGATGTATTGGGGATGAGGAGGATATTCATCTGACACCTGAAGACTTAGTGCCCTGTAACTTCACTGTGCATATTTGCATCTTCGTTGGCAATTGCAGCAATGTGAAGTAGTACTACTTTAATTTCCTAATTAAGTAGGAAACAAATCAATGATCCAATTTGCTAAATGAGTCAAATTACCTCACAATGCATCACATAAACAAAGATTTCACTGAATTTAGAATAGAAATGAAGAAATGAATCACTGAAGAATACAAACATCTCCCCATCAAAAGACCATGTGTTTGAATGGTACCATAGCATACGGGTAGGGAACAAAACATTATCTGTCACATGAAATTAGTGGTGCTTTAAACTTTACCTGTTTTATAATTTGTACTTGTTTTGTATTTGTATTTTGGTTTTATTAGTTCTTTAGAAGCTGTGAGCATAATAAGTGCACATCTAGTTTTAGATGTATCTAAATAACATTTGAGATTTAACTCTGCACTGGTGAGGGGGCAAAGTTAATTTTTTACATTAAAGTAAGCGCTATTTTTAAATTTACAGTCACTAAAATTGACTCGTTTTGTTCTATAAGTTTCACATGTACATACGTTGGTTTAGTCACCACCACAATAAAGATAGAACTGTTATATCATTCCTGTGCTATCATTTTATACTCACACAGTCTTCCAAACCATAAACCCTGAAACTATGGCTCTGTTCTCCATCACTATAGTTTTGTTTCTGGAGGAATGTCATATTATGACTCACACAGTCCATAAGTTTTTTTGAGGTTGGATTTTTTTCCTCAAAAACAAAAAACAAAAGAAAAAAAGTCAGATTGTTGCATGCCAATAAAGCATTCACTTTTATGGCTAAACAGTTTTCCGTTGTGTAATTGGGTCACAGCTTGTTTATTCATTCATTTACTTAGGGTGCCCATTATTTTGGTAATTATGAATAAAGATGATATAAATATTAATGTACATAGGTTTTGTGTGAAAATGAGCTAAGTAAACAGGAGTGGCATAAATGAGTCATTCGGTAAAGGTATGTTTAAATTCATAAGAAACTGTCAAAATGTTTTCCAAAGTGCACACACTATCTGCATTGCCAGCAGCAATGTGTGGGAGTTTCGGTGGCTCTGCATCCTCAGTAGCATTTCATATTTTTATGTTACCCATTCTAATAGTTGTGTGATACATCTCATTGTGGTTTTCATTGGTATTTCTTCAATTGCCAATGAGGGTGAACATCTCTTATTTGTTTGTCACCCATATATTCACTTTGGTTAAACATTTGATCAAGTATTTTGCATAGTTTTTAATCAGGTTGTTTTCTTATTATTGCATATTGAGAGCTATTTTATATTCTGGACATAAGTCTTTTGCCAGATATGTGGTTCACAATATTCCTGCAGTCTATGGTTTGTCAGTTTTCTTAACAGTTTCTTTCAGAGATTCCTACTTTTGATGAAGGCCACTTTCTCCTTTTCTTTTTGTTTATGTTTTGTGCTTTTGATGCCATATTTAAGAACATTTTCTTAAATCCAAATAATGAAGATTTTTCTTACATTTCCCCTCCCCAAATTTTATAGTCCTATGTTTTATGTTTACATTCATAATTTATTTTGAATTGTTATAAGGTGTGAGACTTGGGTCAAAGAGAAACTTTTGCATACAGAAGTCCAATTGAACTAACATCAATTTTTGAAAACTATCCTTTACAACAAAATGCCTTTGTATCACTGTCAGAGTTCAATTGATTAAATTAGGTGAACATGTGTACCACCCACAGACACATGATGATATGGACTCTCTCCTTTTCTCTTTATCTACATGTCCATCCTATTTCCAATGTCATACTCTTTTAGTTACTCTCTTTATATTGTCTTAAAATTGGGTAGTTTTGTCCATTCTCTTTCTTTTCCCTTATTTCAAACATTTCTTTACTATTATTTAATTTATCCTATTTTAACCTCATCTCTTAGTATAATTTTACTGAATTCTCTAGCAATCACAAAAAACGAACTTTTCACAATCTACTTAGAATCGGTATTTTACCACTTTGCAGGGAATACAAATAAAAAAAAAAAAGAAAGCCTATCACCCAAAAGGTCTCTCTTTACTTCACACACATTTATGTAGTAGTTGTCTTACTTATTACATTTACATACATTAAAAACCCTACCAAAAATGGTGTGATTTTTTTCTTTAAACCAACCAATATATTGTAAAATGCCATGAAAGAAAATAGTTTGCTCTGTTTACCTGGACATTCACCATCTCTTGATCTCTGGTGCTCCTCTTTTATTCCAGATGTTTCAAGTTTCCTTTTCTGTCATTTCTCTTGTGCTTGGAGAATTCTTTAGTAATTTTATTGCAGCAGGTCTGCTGTAATGAAATCTATTCGTCGTCCATCTGCAAATGCCATTTTTCATCTTCATTCAGGAAGGATGCTTTTGTTGGATGTAGAATTTTAGACTGACAGCTCTTTTCTTTTGGCATTTAAAAACAGCTGTGCCATTTCTGGCTTCCATGGTTTTCTATGTGAAATCTATATTCATTTGAATTTTTGTGCTTTTATGAGTGATAAATCATTTTGTTTGATTTCTTTCAATCATTTTTTTCTGTGTTTTAGTTTTAAAAGTTTTTTTTCTTTGCATGTAGCTTTTTAAAGTTTGATTGTGATTGTCTGAGCATGGATATCACTGGGTATAGCACGCAGAAAGATGCTCTCAACTTTATGAACCTGTAAGTTTCTGTTACTTTCTGCATGAAGGATAGGGAAATCTTTCATCATTATTTCTTAAGACTTTTTTTGCACACTCTTTTTCTCTCATTCTTTTGGAATCCTGAGATTATAAATGTAAGATGTTAAACTCTGGTCATTTATTTTCAACTTTATTCTTTTTTTCAGATTAGATAATATCTGCTGCTCTATATTCAAGTTCACTAACTTTTTCATCTTTCACTCACATTCAGTTACTGAGCTAATTAGTTATTGAATTTTCAGTTTCAAAATTTCCATTTTCATCTCTTTTCTATCTCCGATTTCTTTGCCGAGATTTTCTATTATGTCTATTATAAGGGTGCTTCCCTGAACTTGTTGGAGCACTTTTTAAACAGTTCCTTTAAAGTCTTTCTCAAATTATTCCACCATCTGTGCCATCTTGAGGTTTGCATTTGTTGATTGTTTTCTCTTGCAAGTTGAGATATATTTATTTTGTTCATATGCTGAGTAATTTTGAATTTTGTTCCAAGTAATTTGAATATTTTGTGACTCTGGGCCTTGCTTAAATCCCACAGAGAATATTGACATTTTTATTTTAGCAGACTATTGAACTGTTTGGATTCAGGCTTCACATCATATCAAGCTTTCTATGGGTTGTGTTTGCAGTACTAATTATATTTTTAAAGTTTGTATAATGCTATTCAGATTTATTATTAATGTGAGTCACCCAATAGTCAGTTTGGAGCTTGGACATTATGCTATATATTTTGGATCTCAAAGACTGTGTTTGCTTTGGGGAATTATATTCATACCTTTGCAACTCATGGGTGAGCCCAAGAATTCATGTACAAATATTTTGAGGGGTCACTTTCTCAATTTTTTTCACTTATCAAACCTCCTCAGTACTTTTGGATTTCCTGAGACTCTCCTTGTTTGTTTATTTGTTTGTTTGTTTTCTGGATAGAATTGGGGCATTAGTTGCCCCATTCCACTTTTACTCCCCATGGCTATGCCCATATCCAGAGCAAGCCGTAAAAGGGAACAAAGGAGGGGAAAGTCAAGGGAGCTCTTGCCTCCTTTTGATGGTGATTACAGCTCCTAAGATTGGAAAGTGTTTCCTGTCCTTAGCATCTTGGCTCCTGTAGGCCAATTTGACTGTCAGCATAATCACAGCATTGCCAGAGGACTGAGGAGCAAGGAATAGGAGATTCTGCAAACCCATTTGCTGCTCCTTAAGTAAAAACTAGAAAGAGTCCCCTGGCACTCTCTCTGCCCATGCTAATGATGCTAATGACCACTTCCTGGGTTTTGGAATTGAGCTCAGGTCAGAAGATACTGAAAGAAACTGGAAAAATTCACCGTCAGTTTGTCAGTTTGGTAGTATTATGAATTCTGGTATTCTTCCCAATCCTAATCTTTCTCAATGCTATTTAATTTTTATAGCCCTCAGATAGCTGCTTCATAAAACCTGCTCATGTTTCTGACTGCATCCTGCCTAGAACCAGAACACCCCAGAAAAAAAAAATTGTTCTTAAATTAAGGTCTGTATACATTTGTTCTATATTCTTGGATAAAGTTGGATCTCTAAGAGCTTAGCATTTGTTTCTACAAAGTTGAACCCCTTGAGAACTATTTTTATGTCACATTACATTATTAATGTTCTCCTGTTTTCTATCAAAGGTCACTGCCAGAAATGTACATATATTTGTAACTGCAATCAGTACAAAAGTATTAGGTCATTATACATTACAGTACTCAATGATTCTTTACAAAGGTCCATAGGTAGCTTTTTCTTTTTTAAAATTAATACAGTGCCAAGAAAAATTTTGTTTTGTTTTCTTTAAAATATTAATATGCTTTGAAGTTTTCTAGCAACAAGAGCTCTATCAGCATTTATACACCCCATCCTTTCCCATCTACCAGGGAGCTAGAAGACAGATCATAAGCCTTATCGTAGTTGCCACTAACATATTATTCTCTTTTCCCTGCTGCTAATTTTGTCTCCCTTCTACTTTTTTTTTATTTCATTACACGTGCATTTATCATAAGTCTCCACAAATTCTTTGCAAAATGAAGTAGAGAGTGAATAAACAAATGAATTAGAAGTAACTAAATCCTTAATTATCATTTTCTAGGATTTTATATTCATCCAATAGAAACAGATCCTTTTCTTCTGAAATTATTTTACAAGCAACAGGATATCCAGGGTCTTTGATTATTTCACATCCTGAAGTATTTCCCTTCTACATTTACATTGACATCTGTAAATGCTAATGAAATTTCTCTCTGGGATGGGGATCATTAAGTCAAAGAACTAAAGCAAAATGGGCAATGAAAGATAGAATTTGTTCATGGCCATAACAATAGGCAATGATGCTAATGAGCATGGCAATTTTTATTGAATTTATGCAGCACATTGCAGCATCTGGAAACTCTTTGCTTGATTTTGGGAAGCAATCAGTTCAAAACCTTAAATACACTCCTCAGGGTTTATTCTCCTATTGATTAGAATTAAAAGCAGTTACCCACATGAAAGCCCAGGGCACTGATAGGAAGGTAGGAACCCCAAAGTATTTTACTCAGCAATGAAAATAAAAAGCAATTAGGATGAAACTCACTTCCCAGGAGAAGGTAAGAGCAAAGCCTCCCTCTTACCCACTTGCAACCCAATTTCATGAAATTGAAAGATGTGACTTTTCTAGAAAATTAGGTTAATGTCAGCACCAGATTGGAATTGATGGGATTCTATTTATTGCCACTACTGTGACCCTCACTCCAGATAGTGCTGGAGACCTCATGCAGTATCTCTGCAACCTTGGCAGCACTAGCTGCCTCTTCACAGCCTCTCTCAGTAAATAAGCCAGGCTTCCTGCATTGCATACATTGCTGCCCTGCCTCCATATCAATCCTACTCCTGCCCTCCAATCAATTCACTCTGCCCTCCATTTTCTCTTCCAGACAGCCACCAGAAAGGAAATTGCCCTAAAATTCATTTATGTCCTCCTATCTCTCTATTTTTCTCTTCAAAGAACATTTTCATTCTCCATTTTCTTGTCTGGATACACAAAGTATATCCAGCAAAGTCCTGACAGATTCCCTGCATCTGTCTGTCTTTCAAAGACTCTGTCCAACCTCAACAATGCCAAGTTGGACAGCTCTACTACTCATCATTATATGTCACACTGGACATTACTGCCAAAATAAAGCAAAAAAAAAAAAAAAAAAACTCACAGGTCATAAGCCTATTTTGAAAGAAAGAGTCTCAGAATACAGAATGATGATTTACTATGAAACTGATTCCCACAATAGCAACCCAAGCACCAAGGTACTGTGCTCTGTTTTTCTGTAGTTATTAGAAACAGCCATCAATTGCCAGGGTCTTGTACTCAATTTAGTAGTAATCTCTTATCTTCTAGAGTATCCTTCCAGGGCCTAACAATAAAGTAACTGAAAAGAATGGGTCTAGAGTCCATGGTGGTGAATTGGAAGAGACTTTAGGAGCTCTGTTAGTCCAATTTTTCCTAAAAGTTTAGAAGCTGAACTTTTGGACTTAACAAAGGCCACAGCAGGAGCTCAAACCCAGGATGCCAATTTCACAGCCACCATTTTATTTGTGAGACCATTCTGCTTGTTTTCTATACCTAAATAAATGAATAACCTCCCTTCCCTAAACGACCTCACTCCTGACTTCTCTGGAGCAGTTAGTAGTAAGAGACCCCAGGACATCTTGAATAATTATCTCTTCTTTCTCCTTTAAAATAATTCTCCATTCCTCCATGAGGAGTTTCACCTTTCTAGCTCCCTTACTTTCTCCTCTCTTCTTCTGCCCTTAGGTCTTGACTCCATTCAGCCTTCAAAGTGCTGGCACATTAATCTTTCTAAATTACACACCTGTTATTGTCACTTCCCTGTGAAAAATTCTTTTTCAACTGCCCATTACACTCAAGACTAGGTGTAAACTCCCTGTTCTCCCCACCATGACTCCAGCCTCTCTCTATGGTCTTATCTGTCACTACGTACCCTCATATCATCAGGTAGAGAGTTGTTTTCTTGCATACCTAAGATAATCAACCACATATCAAAGATGTAATACTTAATTTGCCATTAATCAAGAAATCCAGTGTCTTCAATTAGAGTTCTGAGGGGTAAAAATATCTGGCCATATGCAAAATTAATGCTTTTTTTCTTGAGGCAGCTTCAAATACCTAAAATGTTGCCAGGTATTCTGCAAGAGCTGAGAATAAGAGTATACTAATATGTCACCCCTAAACTCAAGGAGCTTATCATCTTATAAGGATATGGAAACATTTATAGCTAATTCTAACTCAATGAGATACATGCCTTATCAGAGGCAAAAATAAAGAAAATGTTATAAGAGCTCTTGAACACAGGCTCTCCCACTTGCCATTTTGAATTTCCATTTCTCTGTTATCCTCCGTCTCCTTTCCACTATCCCTTCATCTCTCTAAAAAAATTTCGCTACGAATCCCCACCCAAATCTTCCATATGCCAGATGTTTTTCTGAGAGAACTTCCCCACTAACCCTCCTTACCACCCTCTTAAGACACTTTCTTTCTGTATCCATTTCCTCAGTCCCTAACGAGATGGTTTCCTGATTAATCTGACAATGATTCTAGCTGAACTATTGAGACTTAATAATAGTTTCATGAGATACCTGTTACAGATGGCTTTGCATTTTAAGCAGGACACAGCAATGAAAAAAATTCAGTCAGGAAGGCATTCAGTTAGGGGAATGTTCGGATTCTCTGTCACTGAAGCTGGAGATTAGGCAGAATTGAGGTGGACAGAGTGCCTGGATGATAGATGTGTTTAAGGGATGATTACATAATATGGTAGCTGAGGAGCAGTGCTAAACAGAATAATTTCACCACAGCTTTAGTGATGAGTTTACCCTAGTGCATTCAGAAACAGAGACAAGGCTAGCAAATGTTTTGCAAAGCAGAATGAGTAGTCAAGCTGCAGACTGTGACCACCTGTAGCCTGATTATCTGTAATATAGACAGGGTGAGAGCTATTCAACTGAGGGTAGGTTTACTTTGCCTTAATTCTGGGCTCAGGTTGAACAAGGAAAAAAAGATAACTTTTTTTTAATAAGGAGTCTTACTATGTTTCCTAGACTGGTCTCAAATTCCTGAATTTATGAGATCCTAACCTCTTAACTTCCTGAGAAAATGGAACTATGGGCATGCACCACTCGGCCCAATTTTGATATCTTCATTATTAATTGTAGCAAAATCCTTTATATGGTTTTTTAAAAATTTTTATTTGTTATAATTAGTTGTACATGACAGTAGAATGCATTTACACATTTTGATAAATTATACATAAATAGAGTAATTTCACATTTTTCTGATTGTACATATTGTAGGGTCACATATATGTACATATATGTACATGAGGTAATTATGTCTGTTTCACTCTACTATCCTTCCTACTCCCATACCCCTTCCTCTCCCTTCACTTCCCTCTACCTAATCTAAAATAACTCTATTCCTCCCTAGAGATCCCCCACACTTATTGTGAATTAGCATCCACATATCAGAAAAAACATTCATCCTTTGGTGTTTTGGGTTTGACTTATTTCACTTAGCATGATATTCTCCAGCTCCATCCATTTACTGGCAAATGCCATAATTTCATTCTTCTTTAAAGCTGCATTATATTCATATATATATATATATATATATATATATATATATATATATAGCACATTTTCATTATCCATTCATCTGTTGAAGGGCACCTAGATTGGTTCCATAGTTTAACTATTGCGAATTTAGCTGCTATAAACATTTATGTGGCTGTGTCACTGTAGTATGCTGATTTTAAGTCTTTTGGGTATAAACCGAGGTGTGGGATAGCTGAGTTAAATGGTGATACCATTCCAGGTTTTCTGAGCAATCTCTATACTGCTTCTTTATATATGTTTTTAAGATTTAAATTTTACACATCATTTCACATATGTTTGAAGTCCTCTTCATATCCTAGCCCCACTATGATGAGTAGAAAAGAAAAGAATCATATTATTTTTGGTTTGTAAATGACATACATGAGAGATGCCCTACAAACAAGGGTAGGATGATTGATTTGTTGATTGACTGATTGATCACATAATTGATTGATTGATCAGCAATCCTTAAGAAAAGTAGCAGGACTTCTTTCCCAGTATAGAAGGAGATAGGGTAGATAACCATTTTAATAACCATTTTATTTGAGAAAATGAATTGGCTAGTTCCCTATCACCAAACTTATAAACTGACTCAATTTTCTTTGACATAAATTGAGATTAATTTCATTAGAGCGTGTTTATTTACAGATGAACCTCTCTGGAACACCTGATGACACCGTGTGGACAATCTCCTAAATATCGAGTTAGCTCCACAACTATGAATATGGAGAGATTCCCAAAAGTCTAGTTTGACTGCAAGGTATATCTAACTAGGACCAAGAACAAAAAGTAAAGATATCTTCTTCCTTTTATTCCTTTCTGAACCTCCATATATTGATCATGGTTAAAAAAAAAAAAACAAAAAAACACTGTACACCTACATAAATGTATGAAATATAAATGATGATAAAATAATTTCATTGGAATAAACCTCTTAAACTCCTCTACTCCTCTCCAGAAATGTTAGGTAGAATTTCTAAATTATTTCTTTTTTCCCTTGTAGTTTATGCTGAGGAGTTTACCCCTTTCCTTTTAATATCAAGCTTTCATAATCCAGATGCATAATAGTAATTTATTTCCTCATTTATATCTTTTCTTGTCAGTGAATGAGGCAACTGGGAGAAAACAATTCTGAGGATAGATGAAAGGAAAATGGGAGTCTTTTTACTCACACTAGTGCTTAAAAGTTAGATAAGCATTTTGTATGATATGAGCATTGAACAGAATCCAAAAAAAAGTAAAAAAAAAAAAAAAAAAAAAGATGTGGAGAGAAATCTCTGATGAGTAGATGAGTGTCAGGATTTGGGAAGTAATGGGACATTTAATTCACTGCAAACAGGCACCAATTGCTGGATCTACTTGATAAGACCCAATAAGGGTAGAAAAATTTAATGACAATGGGGGTGGTCCTAAAACTATGAAGGGGTTAACTCATGCAAAAAGCAAAGGAAAAAACAATGAGATTTAAATGAACCACATTTAAACATCTACTCAACGAGAAAAGCCTTAGAAACCGAATATTAATGTCAGTTCTGTTAATGGTATCATTTAAAATAATAACTCAAAATATTCTAAATCAATGGAACAGTTGAAATGTGAGACAAAATTCCATCCATCATCACCTTCATAAAAGTGTTCCCAGAAACTTCACACATGCATAGGACCAGTACCTAGCACTCATCAGACATTTCCTTCAAACTTATACTTTTTAAAAGAATTTTTATATCATATAAAAATCCTGCTTAAAAAGAAGAAAATCTATGGTAGATATACCTGATTACATGGGTTGTTACATATGTAAACACAATTACTGAGAGTCAGAAATATGTAACTAGTTTTTAGTGGCGTACTAGTTTTTAGTCAGCCTGTTCAACTAGTCTCTTTTTTTTATCTTTCCACATTTTTTTATTGGTAAATACAGTTGTACATGGTGATGGGATTTGTTGCTACTGGGTCATCCACACACATGATGTAACAATACAATTTGACCAATATCACTCCCCAGCCCTTATCCTCCCATCCCGTTTCTTTCCTCTGCTGATTTCTTATCACTCATTTGCAAAAGAAAAAAAAAAAAAACCAACAAAATGTGTTTTGCGATTGCTGAGTTTTCCCATGTGCTTAACTAAGGGAACAAAATCAACCTTTCACTGTGGAAGAATAGAAAGGAGGAAAGAAGGGAGAAAGAGTGGTAGAAGAGGAGAAAGGGGGCATTTAATGGGGGGGCAGACAATCAAGAAAGACTGAGAGGAATAAGAAAAGAATGATGGGGCAACAAATATCTTCTGGGCACTTACACATCATAAACTCTGCTCTGAGACCATTATTGACTTCATTTTCTAGATGAGAACACTAAGGTTCAAGAAAAACAGTTGTACCTGTTCACAGCTAACGAATGATGGACCCAGAACAGCAGTCTCACACCAAGCTGCCCCCTTACTCTTTGCTCAACCTTGTGCTCTCTGAACTATTTCTGTTGCAATGCTGTGGGGTCAAGGGAGTGCTCCTCCTCCCTTCTGGAGACCCTGCTGCAGGGACAGCCTCCATCTTCCACACCTTGGCATCGCCTACAATTTCACACCAAGCCTCCAGGTCGCTCCCAGCCAGTGAATGAGCACAGCAGCATATGAACCTGGCAATTCCTTCCAAGATGGCTTTCCTCTAATGGGTACCTTTAATGTAAGGAATTCCCCAATTGGCCTGGCTGAAACTCTCAAGGGTCTGGGACTCATGTCCAGTCCTTGCTTCTTTATCTCTTTTCACAGGTGGTGACCTACACTTCAGTGTGGTGACTCCCTGTCTTCTCTTCCTCACTCAGTTATCTTTCTCAGAGTTTAACTTAATAACCCTCCTGTGGGTCCAATTCCATCTTGGTGTTTCCTCCCCAGAGGATCCGAACTGACACAGACGCACATTCTCATGCAGAGCAATGCCCTAAGAAGATTCAGACTTTAGGGGTCAGGTTTCAACCTAGATAAGACAGGGAAGAGATTCATGTACACTGCTCAGCACCCTCAGTGTATCCTCCAGGTAAACCATGGTCAACGACGGGACTCTGCATCCACATGGGAAGAGGCCCCTCAACCCCCACTGGGAAACCAAAATTTCAACTGGAAATGAAGACACACAGGTCTGCCTTGGAGTGAATTAAAAACGAAGATACAGACAATACAGCTCTTTCAAGTCAGTCTACTTCCCAGTTTTAGGATGAGAATGAGCTTCGTAGGGGATTACAAAAGGTCGATCCTCTTTCAAGGAACATTGTCACTGCAAAGTCTAAGACTCTAGGACTTTTTTCCCGACACTTCTGAGAAGGAAGAAGAATTCTTACACACACAAATCTCACTAGCCCCCTTCAGAGCACAAAACTCACTCTCATACCTTCCCCCTGTTAGCTTCGATGTCCCATTCACATGTCCTCAGATCTTAGAAGATATAATGTATCATAAATTGAAAAAAAGGAAAAGACAGTCTTCACACTCTAATGATAACCTCCAGGGAATTCACCATTTTCACAACAGCTTTCTAATAATTTGTATGAGATCAATGTAAGTAACAATCCAGGCATGAGAATAAAATAAACACATGACAATGAAATATCCATGTTAATAACTCAAATATAGGGTCCAATAAACACAGAAAGGCTACTGAGTAGAATCTTGAAACTTTTTCTTTTTCCATTCAAGTTATTTATAATGACCACATCGTTACGAAGATTGGTCAGATTATTATTAAATCTTCATGTATGGTCTTCACCTCCATGCAGAGTTCCATCTACTTTCCCCAAAAATGTGCTCCTTCCAGAAAACACTATCTTGAGGCACACACTATGATCTTCCTCATGCATCCCACACCCTTTTGCACACCCCAGCCAAGGCTCCCAGAGCTCCTGTTGTGCCTCCTATCTGGAGATTCATGGCTGTCTTCTCCTTCACCCAGTTTTCTTATAAGCAACAGAAGTTTGGGGACAGATAAGAATGTGTAACAGAAATGGGAGGAGGGGAAGTTGCGGGGGGATCATCCGCCTTCTTTCAAAACCAGTTTGACACTTTGAAGGCTGGTGATGAGGACATGCTTTACTTGGATCTAAAAGACACCGTGGAAACTTCGATGAAGCCCAAAAGTTCTTCCTAAGATAGGCAGAGGATGGGAACTCCACTTTAGGCGTTTTTTGCACTCACCATTCAATAGCCCATTCTAAATCACACGATGAGCAAGAAAAATTTGAAGTTTTCCTTTTTCGAATTGCACTGCTTTTATTTAACAATAATGTTTTTAAACCCTATCTGATGAAAACAACACAAGTAAGTAGCACAAATCTTAACTATGAAAAGTTAATTGGAGTTTTGTTTAGCACTTCATGCTGAAATTAAAATCTTTAGCATTAAAATGTAAATATTGTAGTATAGGAAAATAATTTCATCCAAAAAAAGATAAAAATACTAGAAAATCAGAGTGAAACAACTGTCCTCTTAATATTTTAACTCATTAAATTGGACCAAAAATGTAGATCTCAACAATCCTTCTTCTGCAATAGAAACTATGGATTATCATTTTTTTAATTGCATAAAAATAAAGCTACAGACATGAATTTTGTTGGGCTGAAATTACTTCACTCAGTTAAAACTCTTGAAACAAATTCCCAAGGACTGATATAGAAGTAATTCTTCCATTCAACTTGGCATTTTTCATTTATTGCTTTGAGCTTTAAATGGCAAACCATTATTCTTATTATTAATGTGCTGAGCTACAGAAGCATTAATGTATGGATATTGGTTACAACAGCTTAAGAAAACCTAATATAGAAAAACATTATTCATAAAGAATAGTGTTTATTAATGTCACCAAAGAATCCGTGGCCTTCAAAAATGAATTACTGCAAAGTATTTTAGATTGCATTATATAACCAATTTAATAATAAATAGTAAACAATCAATTGGTGATCTCTGGGTGGCTGTCATCTGGAGAATGTCTGATAGAGTTGGTTAAGTGTCACAGCACAAATGCCATATTCCTTTTTAGGAGACCTCTGGCCGAAAGGCTTTCACCTACCAGACAGCCATTGATACCCCACAAACACCACACACAGAATGAGTGGTTGTCAAGGAGGGGAGAGTGACCTACCACCGTGTGGCCATTGAACACTCAGGTTTAGAACATTAAATGACACAGAAAATCTTTTACTACTAGTGAGGAAAAAAAAAAGTCAAAAAGGGATATTTGAAGCATAATCACAATTTTGTAAAGTTAATCAAACAAGTATATACATGAATTTATAAAATTCCAGAGGATAAAGGCCAAGATACTGGTATAGCAATTGATATTTTTTTCATTCTTACCTAATTCTGTGTTTTCCAAATGACCGTACCTTTCTCATCACCATTATATCAGCAGCACAGCATTACACAATGACAACAAACTTCCCAGAGCTCAGTGCCTATACCTAGTAAAGTTCATTTCTCACTTACAAGGGTACACAGAGAGGCTCTGCTCAGGAAGTCAATCAGAGAACTATACAGACAGAGGCTTCATCTCCACACATCTTTCCACAAATACTGAGACCAAAAGAACTCTGGAGAATTGCACAATAGCTCGAAAAGCTTCTGAAAGTGACATATGTCAACTGTCACTCAGATTTCATTGGAAAAGCAAATCACATGGTTAATATTAACTTTAAAGGGGTAAGGAAGCAAAATCCTACCATATGCCTAAAAAAAGGGTCTAAAAATCCTACAAGGATACTAAACCACAAGGAATGCTCTTTATTTTTAAAAATAACTCTTTATGTCTCCAAAATTTTCCAAAATATGTGTTTTCTTTGTGACACCTCTGGGGAAAAAAATCACAACAAATGATCATTCTCAAAGATAAAATCTATTAAAAAAATATTAAAATGTTTAAAGCGGTTAGTGTAAATCAGTGGGTGAGCATTTGTCTAGCATGTTCAAGGTCCTGGGTTTGATCACCTGAGCACAAAGACAAAGAGAAAGAGAGAAAAACTTGTCATCACAACTTTCAAGGAAAAAAAAAAAAAAAAAACTTTATCTTCTGAATAGAAAAGATAATGTCACTAAAGGAGAATATTAATTTTAAAGCATAAAATAAAGTAAGCTTAGAGAGGAAATACTTTCAACATCATGTCAATGATTCTAGAATTAAAAGTAAAGACTACTTAGTACAGAAACACAAGTGAGAGCTAGGATTTGTAACGTGGTCCTGAAGACGCCCCCTCAGTCCACATAAGCCATTGATTAAAGGGTAACACACAGTGCAAAGGAATAAAAATGATATGAGAACATACTCCATAGCCCAATGGCCCAGTAGTCGTGGCAGATTCTAGCTTTCGGTGATTACAGAGGCTGAGTGTGTTCAGATGATCAGTATTAATTAATCATTTTATCGTTTATTCACTCATCAAATATTTATTCTGTATCTGAATCCAGGTTTGTCATCATTGCAGGTCTTGAAACAGAGCAAGGAAGAAAACAGATGTACCCCTGTTCTCGTGGAGCTTAGGATTGGATATGGGGAAGAGAGGCAGACGAACAGAGTGCATGTCCAGATGGTGGCCAGTGCATGCTTTTATACAGGATAAGGGGATAGGGAGGCACGCGGTGCTGCTTGGGTCAGAGATCAAGGCAGACCTCCTCTATGATGAAGTGACATTGAAGAAGTAACCGGAAGGAATGGAGAGATGATGCTGTGCCAGTATCTGGGAAAAGAGTATTCCAGGTTGAAAACAGCCCAGAGACTGGAGCAGAATGCATGTGTTCAAAGAGCAGTAAAGGGCTGTGGGTCTGTCACTGAGTGGGCAAGGAGACTGCTGTGATGGGATCCAGGAGGTAGCCAAGGGTGAGGCGCTGACACCTTTCAAGTCTTTGGAGGAACAGACTTTGAATTTTAATCCTTGTCCAAAGAAAGCCATTGGCCAGTTTTGAGAAGAGAAGTGATATGATATGACTTTCATTTACATGGATTCCTCTAGTACTTTGTGGAAATTAGACACCCTTGGGCAGAAGCAGGCTGACCTCTTAGATGGCTACTGCAACAATCCAGACAAGACAGCTTCAATCACACTGAGAGGGGAATGGACATGAAAGATGGAGGACATCATCAGGCGAACAGCCTATGGTGTTTGCTGATGGATTGTATCTGGGGCATGAGAGAGGAGTCAAAGAATATTCTGATATCACTTATGAAACATAGAGTCTAAGAACCCTCTTTTATGCATTGCTATATAAGAATATCCAGAACAATGAATCCTACATAGCAACTTCATCCCTACCTCATGCAGAACATTTTTAACAAAGCATATTTCTGTCAGGCTGGGCTAGATGTTATGATTTCAATGGATTCCAATTAAATAAAAAATAGTTTGATATGCATACAACTTTTCATAAATGATGAATTTACATGATATCCCCGTGGAGTAAGTATTACATGCAGTCTAAGAATAATCCTTTCTGACTTATCTGTGGATTGAAAGGGAAGGTCTTAGGGAAGAGTGTAAATAAATCAGAATGGAATTGATTGTATCAGATCAGTAGAGCCCTGTTCAAAACAAGATTCATTTGTGACAGTTTCCTCCCAACATTGTATTTAATACAAAAAACAGGCTCGACTTTTTTCCTCAACAACTCCTTACATCCTGAATAGAATTCCCCCACCATATAATGTGAGCTACCTGTCCAACATTGGGGCACTGAGGGGAATATTAGGGAAATATTTAAAATAAAATTTTATAAGTCATTAAGAGAGAAGTGAAAAAAAATTGTAAAGGTTTTGTAAAACTTTGTAAAACACTGATTTGAATGTGAATTTTTGGAAGATCGACTATCAAAACCAAAATATATAAAAGCTGCAAAAAAATTTACAGCAATGAAAAGCAGGGGGAAAAGCAATGATATCAATAGAATCATGAAAGATGATGCAGAAATTATATAAATGATAAATCATCACCTAAATAACTGTTTTTCAGCTAGAGGAGAACGTTGTTAAGAGTAGCTGCAGAGCATCATTTGGATGGAAGTGGTCACTGGGCATATGGTTAAAGATTTTCTCACCTTCTTTTCATCACTACTTTGCAACCGGGGAATCTTCTCAGGCTTTGCCCTCTTCTGTCATCGACTTGTTAAAATTAAAATCTTACTTCCTATATGAAGTCTTTTAAAGCTTCTGAGTATGTTTTCAAATCAAGTGGAAAAACAAAAACTTCCTCCATAAAAACATTTTAAACAAATTTTGTGTGAGCATTTTTATAGTACAGGACCAGTTCTCACATTGGAAAAGGAAATGTCTTCGTGCCAAAGCTCTAATAAAAACATTTCCAAAATTCACAAGGACTGATTTGTATAAATCCTGCCTCGCTCTCTAATTTCTCTGGCATAATTGTGTGCCCCTTCTAGGACTGGAGCCAAAAATGATTTGTTCCTTCTGTATAAAAATAAGTCTAACAGAAGGTCAAGGAAAAGCTTTTTCTTTTTTTTTTTTTTCTCATTTATATAATGATTACATTAAGTGAGAAAGAAGGCAAATATTGGACAATATGCTTAAGATAGATCTTGGTCTTAATTATTTGCATATGTATTGACTCATTAATTAATAGATAATGACCTCCATTCTAATTTGCCCTGTTAGGTAGAATAAGTATCTAGACCAGTGATTCTTCCTTTGACTGGATCAGGAGGAGGAGGAAAGGGAGTGATTATTAGAACCTTCATGGGGTACAATTTGAAGCACCCCTACAGGTGAGTCAAATGTCAGCCCTCCTCCCTCCTTATCCCTTCACCATTTACTAGATTTTGAAAGAAGGGTTTTAACTTAAAAAAGAAAAAGAAAAAACAGTTATATCTTCTTTTTCTTAGTATTCCATAGCCAAAAGGAAAAATATTCTTACATTTAATCAAGAACAACTACATCAGACCTAACGTACTATGCAACATGAAGGTGGTTGAGCTGAATCTGAAGAAATACTCACCTGGGATTATCTACTGACTTCCTGGAGGACCAAAAGAAAACCCATTGATCAAAGAATATTAAGTTTAGTGCTTTACTGAAACCACCTTGACAGTCTTTCTATTCTCTTAGGAAGAGGTGGTCTAGGAAGGATATTTATGGGATCTGAGCTCCAGGAATTTCTGTCAGATTTTCAAGGCACAAAACATAAATATTAGGGAAAAGCTGTGATGCAATAGTTTCAAATTGGTGGCCACAGTGAAGAAAGGGTCTGGAAAAGTCTTGACAAGAAACTGCTGTTCAGGTGTGTAGTCTGTTGTCCAGAAAGGAGAGATACCTGCTCAGACGAGAAAATCATTTCCCTGAGCAAATTAGTTTTCACAAAGTTCCTGAAGTAAATAGGACTTTTTTATTGGTTCTTTTTTTATCTTCCTGAAAAAGAATTTCCTGAAGAAAATAGTTATGTCTTAGTGACATAAGTGGCCCCATTACTCATCCTGAGAGTTGTGTAGAAACAGGTAGTCTCATTCCCACTCCAAGGCCAGAAGCTGATTATAAATTCAATTTATAATAAGTAAGGGAGGTAAAAGTTCAATAAGGTTAAAAGCAGACCAAATTTTAGTCGTAGCTGGGAGCAGCAAAATGAGTCACAAGATCAGTTCCTAGGAAGACAAGGAATAAGTAAAGAAACAATATGAGACATGTTTCACTAAGTCATGACAGAGACCAGCGGGTCCTTACCACTGCATGTGGTGCTAACTCAATGCACCAGGTGTGGAACAGACTACTTAAGAGTATGAAAGATGTCGGGAAGATCAACTGCTCCCTTGTTTCTCAATTTGTTCCCTACCCAATAAAAGGATCAGGATCAGAAGGAACCTCTAGTAGCATGGTTAAAAGAATAGTGTATCTCATTCTTGGAGAGGGAGAGCAGCCAGGTAGGAAGTGTGAGGACAAATTGAAGAGGAAGGCCATTGTTTGCTGTTTAGCTGGTTCTAGCCTCTGTTTTCCAGCACTGACATTTCCAATAATAGGATATTTGGACATCGTGTACCTACTGATATGCTTTGAAAAAACAAAAACACTCTGTGGTATTCTTGCCAAAGAGGTAATTGCTCATTCTAACAGTGAGGAAATATTGGCTATTATGGTTAATTTTATGCATCAACTTGACTGGGTCTCAGGGTCTCCAGATATTTGGTCAAACATTATTCTTGGTGTTTCTATGAGACTGTTTCTGGGTGAAATTAACATTTAAATTGTTGGTAGACTGAGTAAAACAAATTGTGGGTGGCCTTCATCCAATCCGTTGAAGGTCTAAATAGAACAAAAACTGACTCTCCCTGAGAAAGAGAGAAATCATCTATTTTCAAATGATATCATCTATTTTTCCTTCTATTTGGAACATTAGCCCTTCCTATTTATACAATAATTTCCAGTCTTTGGACTCAAAATGAGAAATCAGCAATGCAAATTTTGGATTTGCTAGCTTCTATAATTGCAGAAGCCCATTCCTTATAATAAACCACTGTGTATGTGTACACCCATTAGGTACTAGTTCTGTTTCTCTGAGAATCTTGACTTAATACACAGACAAACTCAAATTCAGACATCCCACAAAACAAGTGACCAGTACTCTTTGCAAGTATCAGGATCACGAAAGACAAGAACAAAGGAAGAACTTTGTTAATTTATTAACAAAGTTAATAACTTTAAATTACTTAACTTTGTTAAGTAATTAAGGAAACATAACTAAATGCATTATGGTAATCTTTGATCAGATCCAGGAACTGAAAGAGGATATTAGGGGAAATTTTGATGAAATTCAAATAAGGCCTATAGTTTAGTTAATACTATCGTGCCAATGTCAATATTTTTTTTTATTTTTATAACTGTACTATGGTTATGTAAATGTTATATATTAGGAAAAACTCAATAAAGAATATTCAAGAACTTGTCTTGCAAATTTTCTATAAGTCTAGAAATATTTCAAAATAAAAATTTTGAAATTTATTCATAGATTTATATACTTCTCATTGCTTGGTAGTGGATGAGTCTAATTAGCAGCCATTTGTCCCACCTTTCTAGACACATTTTAACTGAGATGATTAATTGAGAAAGCACGACTTGGGAGAAGAATGCCTTCTCTTGGGTTGCCTTTGTGGAGCCACATGGCAAACCAACACCACTACACAGGCGCTTACAAGTGCTATGTCAAGGGAAGCACAGGATACTTGAAGAAATGTATATGAGGAAAGCAAAGCAGCAGAGGAAGGCAGGATGGCAGAGAAAGCTTCATAAAAGAAGAAAAAGAGATGTGCCCTAACCTTAGAATGCAGAGATGGTTGCCTGGACAGTTCCAGTAGAGAGAGCGTACTAAAACTCAGGTCCTGCACATGCCTGTTCAGGAAGCCAAGTGCAAAGCTGATGAGAGTCAATAGGAAATGAGGAAGTAGAAAAGACACATCTTTCTAAAGGTATCCAAATATTTAGTGTTTAAAATTGTGAACACTAAATTTAGTACATTAGTCACGCATTTCCAATTCAAGGGATGTTCTAGTATTTAAGGGAGAAGGTAAGAAGGGTTTTAAGGATCTTTCTAACCTCAGCATCAGATGAAAATGGAGACACAAGTTTAAGACAGAAGCCCCATTCAGAAATAAAGAACTGATCTTTGACATGCTTGGGAAATAAGACTGTAGGCCTGGAATATCTTGAAATATGACTTTTTACATTGAATTAAAAAGTTTGTCTGCAGGAGGGAATATGAAAAGTAACTATCACACTTGGGTAAATATCACACATCAAACTTTAACACATTAATTTTTGTGTTTTATTTATTCATGAGCACATCCAGAGATTCCCTCCCATACCCACCTTTCCAGAATCCGCTGGGGAGGAAACCTCTTAAACTCCAAAATAAACAAATTTCCAAAAGCTAGAAAATCATTGCAGAAGTGATTCAAGTTCCCAGGCTGAAAATAGGAAGAGTCATAGTAAATGAGGTCAAACATATTTTTGACAAGAGATTCAAATATGCACATTGGAAATAAACATTGCTATAAATAATGTAAAATATACATCTAAAAAGAGATTCAGATAAATGTTTGTAATGAAATGGAGTCACGGTATTCTATCGGTAAAACATATTATTGAGTATCTGCAGAAGATTCAAGGTTTGTTCCAGAGAATAAATGATTAAAGATTCTTTTGTTAGATGGGGTTTTAATGAAATGTGTGATTTGGGGGCTGCTTCTTCTTCTTCATTCAGTCTCTGTAATCTCTCTCTCTCAGGAATCTGACTCCTGAGGCAATGACCAAAGGAGGAAGTCTCACTCAAATTTTTCATAATTGAAGTATTTTACAGAAAGAAATGAAATTATTATTTTTTATTAAAATACCACAAAAGGTTTCATAAACTCAAATACCAAGGGACATAAGAACTCAGAAATGGAACCATTACATCAGTGTGAAATTGAGTGACTTTTTTCAACTGCTCAAGTCTAATGACATGGAAAAGAGATAAGTTTTCAAACAGTATAAATACATTGAAAATAATGGCACATTCTTTTGCAAAGGTCTTCCATTCTCCCCTTCTTATAAGGATCTGTACATGATAATTTTCAACATTTCTAAAGTAAGATCATGGCAACAAGAGTCCATGTCTGTGAAAAAACATTTCCTGATGACTTCGAGCCGCTTTAACTATTCTTTGTTTGTGGGCCAGGAAATATCATTCTAACTGAATTAAACATCCCACAGAGGAGAAAGTTCGGTGACAGTCTATTACAAGGGATGTTTTGTGTTCCAAGAACTGGTAAAATGATAAGCTACTTCATAATGACTATTTCCAGGTATAGAAATTACAGGCATCTTTTTAAACCAGGCAGAATTCTGACCATCATCATGGCTGGATCTATTTTCCATCTCTCAAGCTTGATAGTTATTCCTTTCATAAGGATAATGAGTGTCACGCTGGATTATACAACCCTGCTACATCTGTTCTCCCTTGTTTTCTAGATATTACATTCATTGTATTTCACAGCATGAGCCTCCAATCAAGATCCTGAATATTGCCTCATGATAAATGTCACAAATGAAAAGATGGTCCAGAGCCAAAGTCATTATCACAGCTCTGGCCCATCTCCTTGAACAAGGCTTCTCATTGCTTTCATTTTTCCTTGGACAAAGGCATCACTGCCTTTTCGAACTTAGAGACTTTCAGTCTAATATTTGCATAAATTCATCGCTTGTGAATTGCCTGATGTGTCTCTCCTGGGTACCTCTCTATCAGCTCCCTTCTGTCATTCTGCTTTCTACCCTCCCAAGATCAACACCTCCGGACCCGTCTCCCTGAAGACTGAGGGCACATGACAGAAGACATGGGACTGCATGGCCCTGCCCCAGAACTCTCAGACAAAGCAGTCTAGGAGACGCACAACTCCAGCCACACAAGAGACTAGCAAGGCAGCCTAAAACCTCAGCTCATCAGAATGCACGATCTGTGGAGCATTCTAGAATCATAGACCTACAAAACATCAGGAGACCTAAGAGTTTATCTAATCAAGCACCCCACATTGCACATAAAAGACTGAGGCCCAGAGAGGTTAAATATGTATAGTCACACAGCTCCTTGGTCACAGCCTAAGGATGTGGAACCAGAACACTTTCTGGCATGCAGTCTCCGATGCCTCACATGTCTTGTTACTTAGACTAAGTGAAATTTCTATTAAATCTAAAAACCAGATATTTTCCTGTACTTCAGACTTGTATAAATTTAATTTCTAAAATGTGTCCTAAAATGTGAATCAAGTTTCTATCCCTGTAGATTATGTGCATTAGCAATGATTGAACTTTTCTTGGATGATTGATCTCTCTAAAAGTTGGCATTTTGCAGCTGAGTGATCAGTGTGAGGTCAAGAGAAATGTAAAAATGGTAGGAGACTAGATGAAGTCCATAATGACCTGAACCAAAGTACTGATTGTAAATGCATGCTGATAATTTTCTTGTTTTTTTTTTCTTTTCCTCTAAGGTTAAGAACAAAAATATATAAATATTCGCCAATGGTTTCACATAATTCAGATTTTTCTGCATTTACTTGGGGAATTTAAACAACAGGAGAGATTATTATACAATACCAAACAGCCAAAATCTCAAACTACAAACAGTTCTTTTTATTTCAAGGGAACTCAGATTCAATTTAACTTAGCAAGTATTTTTCAGTTCTTATGATCAATATGTCTTGGGAAACGGAGGAGAGAGAAATCTAGGTACAGGACTTCTATAGTCTTTCCTTTCCCTCTACTGATAAAGAACCTCTAAGTTGTACCTTTATATCTTTGTTGTTGCCATTAAATTTTTAAATAGTGTCATCTTCTTAAAATGCTGTGTCTCTGGACTCTGACCCTTTACCATCCTATTCTACAATATTGACTACCTTCCTTTCAGATTAATTTCTTCACACTGAAATACCATCAGAAATGGTCCTTCAATGATGGTACATGGGTAGCAAATGCACTTCTCAGTCTTTGTAGGTCTTCATTTCTCCTCTCTTGAATGATGGTGTAGCTCAATACTGAAACTCAGACTAATATTCATGTCTCCTCAGATATGGAAAGGTATTACTCCATTGTCCTCTGCCTTCTTTTGTCACAGCACCTTAGCAATATAATTTTAATTTTGGGGGATAATCCATTTTTCTTTTTATTTATTTATTTATTTAGATTCATTGCACACAAATGGGGTACAACTGTTGTTTCTCTGGTTGTACATGAAGTAGAGTCACACTATTTGTGTAATCATACATGTACATAGGGTGATGATGTTTGTCTCATTCTGTTATTTTTCCTACCCCCCACCCCTCTTTTTCCTCTATACAATCCATCCTTCCTCCATTCTTGCCTCCCTCCCATCCCCCTTACGTATCATCATCTGCTTATCAGAGAGATCATTCAACCTTTGGTTTTTGGGGATTGGCTTATCTCACTTAGCATGATATTCTCCAACTGCATCCATTTACCTGCAAATGCCATAATTTTATTCTTCTTTATGACTGAGTAATATTCCATTGTGTATATATACCACAGTTTCTTTATTCTTTCATCAATTGAAGGGCATCTATGTTGGTTCCACAATCTAGTTATTGTGAATTGAGCAGCTATGGACATTGATGTGGGTGCATCATTATAGTATGCTGATTTTAAGTCCTTTGGGTATAGGCAATTTTAGCAAAACTCTTTCTCCACCCCTATCCACATCATGCACCTAAATGTATTTTTCTTTCTACTTAGTTCTTGACATGCATTTTATGTGAGTATGTAGACTTTTTAAAAATATTGGTAAATTCTCAACTCTTTCTCACTAGAGTTTTTCTTGTCATTCCCTTTCTTCTCTTAATCTAGAAATCCCATTAAACATTTCCTTCATATTCTGAAATATTTTTCATATAAAAAAATCTTTATATCACTATGCTATGTTCTGAGTACACCCCTCAATACTACCTTTTAATTAGCCAATTATCTTTTCAACTATATCCAGTCTTGAGTTTACACTAATTGTTGACTTTTTTATTTCAATGATTAATTATTTTCATTTCCAGTATTTCAAAGTGTTTTTTTTTCATATCTACACAATCTTCTTTCATTTCTGCCCAATTGTGTTCATTATTTTTCTTCTTTTTATTAAATTTTATTCTTTATCTCTCTGACAATAGAAAGCCAACTTCAAAGTTGTTTCAGAAAACATCATTATTTTTATAAGTTGAGTGAATTCGTATTATAATAAATTATTTTCTTGGTTCTTTTAGCATTAGTTTTCTTTGAATGATTTAAAATTTTGGCTTGGAGATGCATTTTGAATATGGGCTACTTCACTCATTCTGGATGCTTCACATCTCTTACTTTAAGATGTTTTCCTCTTCTTCTACCACTTCTTCAAGGGACCCTGGAACATATCCTACATTGACCTCTGAAGATGAGATGAATTTCAGCTACAAGTTCTCTGAGCTACTAGGGGCTTACCTTAGATTCTGTTTATTGGCTACATCAGGGATAGTTTGATTCTCTGAGCACAAAAATTGATATAGCTTTTGTGAAACTTTTGACCTCAAGAGTATTGAATACCTAGCTAACTCTCTCTACCCCTTGCCCTTAGAATCCGGAACTATTCTCTTATCATCATTCTTTATTTCTGCTCAGTTGTGGGACCAAGGTAATGTTGATCTCAACTTGCTCCTTGTAATTATGATTATGTCCACCTACCAAATGTTTCTATTTTTCCTTCCAGACACTTCGTAGATGTGTTAGTCATCTTTTCATCACTGTTAACAAAATACCTGGCAAGAACAATTTGGAGGAGGAAAAGCTTATTTCAGGCTCACAGTTTACAGAAATTCAGTCCATGGTTGACTGACTCCATTGCTTTCTGCCTGGACATAAGGCAGAACATCATGGGGGATAAGACATGGGCAGAGGAAAGCTGCTCAGTGCAAGGAAGCTAGAAAATAAAGAGAAGAGAGGAGAATCCAACCAGGAAATATAATCCCTAGAGCACACCCCTGATGACCTACTTCCCCTACCCATGTTCTACCTGCCCATAGTTACCACTCAATAATTCATTCAAATTATTAATCTATCAAATGGACTGATCCACTGATGAGGTTACAGCTTTCATAATCTCATCATTTCACCTCTGAGAATTCCTGCATTAACACAGGATCATTTTGTGAATGTCTCATATACACACATAAGAATAGGATTTTATTTCTTTACCCCAAATATAGCCTTGTGATTTTCTTTGGTGAATGAAATGAGCAGAATCATGCTCCCTTTCCCTCTGCCATGTCTACTAAAAATGTCCCAAATGGTAGTCCTGCTGTTGTCAGAAACTTCCTTGTGTACTCAGCTCTTATATCTTAGCAAGAGACGATTTCAAGCAAGACATGAGGCATGGTAAAAATACAGCAAAGTTTATTAGAATAAACTTTGGGAAACACTCTCAAGGGACAGAGTGGGTTGTCTTGAAGCTATTGACAATTCACTATTTTATCTTTTTATTTTTACAGACTGCATTTTGATTCATTGTAAAAAAAATGGGATACATCCTTTCATTTCTATGGTTGTACATGATGTAGATTCATACCGTTCGTGTAATCATACATGTACATAGGGTAATGATGTCTGTCTCGTTCCTCCATTTTTCATACCCCCAACCCCTCCTCCCTCTCATTTCCCTCTATTTAATCTAAAATTCCTCCATTCTTCTCTTACCCCCTCACCCCCCAACCCCCATTATATATCATCATCCACTTATCAGGGAAACCCTTTGGACTTTGGTTTTGGGGCTTGGCTTATTTCACTTAGCATGATATTCTCCAATTCCATCCATTTATCTGCAAATGCCATATTATTCTTCTTCTTTATGGCTGAATAATATTCCATTGTGTATCTATACCACAGTTTCTTTATCCATTCATCTGTTGAAGGGCATCTGGGTTGGTTCCACAATCTAGCTGTTGTGAATTGAGCTGCTGTAAACATTGATGTGGCTATGTTACTGTAGTATGCTGATTTTAAGTCCTTTAGGTATAAACCAAGGAGTGGGATAACTGTATCCAAATCTCCAAAGTTTATAAGGAACTTACAAAACTTTACACCAAAAATACAAAGAACCCAATCAATAAATTTACAGCCAAGGAACTGGACATACACTTTATGGAAGAAAATATATAGGCGATTAATAAATATAAGAAGAAGTGTTCAATATTTCTAGTAATTAGAGAAATACAAATTAAAACAACTCTAAGATTTCATCTTACTCTAATTAAAATGACTATTATCAAGAACACAAACAATAATTGATGTTGGCGTGGATGTGGGGGAAAAGGCACGCTTGTCCATTGCTAGTGGAGTTGCAAATTGTTGCAGTCACTCTGGAAAGCAGTGTGGAGATTCCTCAAACAACTCACTTTTTTATGAGTTCAGTTTTTATTGGAGTTAAGGGACAGTTTCCATAGGGTGCCACCTGAGCACCACCTCCTAGTTCTTGATGGGCAGTTGGATTATGTCAGATTTCTAAATCCCTACAGCATATATCTTAAACATTTGTGTCTAAGTGAAACCACGGGAGTGAAAATTTCCAATTACAACAAGATTAAGTAACATTCCAAGGACCTAAAGGCAACTTCAGTCAGATTGGTTTGTGCTTACTGGTTTTATCTGGAACTTGTTTTCTCATTGATTTTATGAGAGCCTTAGCCAAGGAAATCTGTCCTCTATTAATCAAAAGAGTTTCCGGTAGACATCACCCAATATACAGTTTGATATGGGCTATTATGTTAAGTCAGAGCATGGCCATTATGACTTTAAGCTGTTTCTTTTTTTTTTTTTTTAATTTATTTTCGTTGTAAACAAATGGGATACATGTTGTTTCTCTGTTTGTACATGGAGTAAAGGCATATCATTTGTGTAAGCTGTTTCTTTAAAAACATGTTGAGCATTAGCACAGAGTCTGTGCTTCCCCGCTCATGTTTACCTAGTCCCTATCACTGCCATGCACCTGGAAGCCAAGGTGAGGATGCCATGGAGCAGAGCTCTGTGCCAAGCCTCCGTGGGGAGACCTTGTGAGCAGGAAATCAACTTTTCTATTGTAAGCCACTGCTATTCTGGTGTTGATTTCTGCTGCCCTCTGACCTAGGCCATCCAGACAGGTTTACATCTTTTTTTCATTTTCTCTTTGTGAATTTTTATGTTATATCTGTATGTTTACAGCAGAAAGTAGCTTCAAAGCATGAACTTATACTCTGATCTTGCTGATAGTCCACTCTGTATCTCCAAGAAACTCAGGTTTTGTGATTTAAACAAAACAAATAAAAATGCACAAAACACTAAGTAAATAATACAAGCTGTGTGTTTATGCCTGCTACAAGAAATAAAATAGGTGGCTATCCATGTTCCATGATCTCTGTGTCTGTACTCAGTTTGTGGCAAGTATGTGGCTTCAGTAATAGATACCATAAACTGCTCAAAGCAATATACCTGAGTTCTTCCTCACTTGTTTCAATTCTAAATACTTCTCAAACATGGAGAAAGCTTTCAATCCCTTTTCTTTTCTGTAAAAGTTCATTCATTGTAAATTTGTCACTTTTGTTATTACTCACTAAATTCTACCTGAATGTCTTCAAAAGGTCTCTGGCTAGGAACTTCAGTAGAGCTGCAAATAGGCAAATCTCCTTTTCCTTTCTCCATTCCTTTGTTTCTTGTTCTTTGTTCTTTACTCTGTCTATAGTACACCCTTCTTCCCTGCAGAACCTCTTTACTTTGTGGCTTTCCACTTGATTTTTCCCACTCAGAAAGTTTTCTCTGAGTCTAAGAAGATTCAGACTTTACTGTCAATCATGTGTGCCATAATATGAATAAGTACAGTACATGCCAGCGGTTCCACATGCAGGGGGTAGTTGCATTTTAGTCATTCCTTTATTCACTCTTTCAACAAATATATATTAAACACTTCTACAGGCAAGCATTTTTACATTAGCAACCAAAGGGAAAAACAATATCATTTTCTGATCTTGAGGAGTTAAAATATCTAGAAAGATCAAGGATAAGTAATAACATAGATGATAATACAAATAGTAAAAGTTGCATTTTCTGCAGGTACAGGGAAGATGGAAGTATTTGTCTTGGCTTTAATTATGCAATGAAATGTTCTTTCCCCTGCTGGAGGACTGCCATATCCTAGGAACAAGCAAAAGGCATCTTTTGGAACCAGATAACCTTCTTAATGGCATAGAAATCATGGCACATCTATGGCCACATATTTTATTTCTTTGCAACATGCCTCCTACCTATGATCCTTCATCTCAAATTTATTAGCATATAAAACTATTCCTTCACTCCAGCAGTGAAAACTGTCTTGAATTTTTCAATATTTAATTGTCTATTAAATATTTTCCTAGATCAATTATTCTGGAAGGTAGTTTCAATTCCAAAACAAGCAAACCAAAAGGAAATTTAATCTCCTTGTTGATCTCTCATTAGAACCTTTCTAAAAAGCACTAATCATATTCCCAATAATAGCCATTTAAGAGATCTAAGATGCTGGGCCTGCCACCTTGAACCTGAATTAATAAAAAGATCTGACATCTATGTAGTGCATTACAGTTTTCAGGCCTGCAAATATTTTTTTCCTCAGATCTTTTTTTTTTTCCTTGTGAGAGAATCAAACCAGATTTGAATCTAGGGCTTGTGCCATTTCATCTGTATTTTGGGATACACCAAAGAGATCCATTCAACTTCAAGTCTTGATGGACAGCAGCATCTGGCTGACCAGAATTTCCTTCATACTTGTTTCAATCTTCAGGAACTTCATGAGGCCCGAAAGAATGTGTATTCGAAATATCACTTGGAAATAAAGTAATTATAAAGGTAAAAAAAACTATTCCCTTTTCTTTCAGTGTGACACATATAAAAAAAAATCTACATTCAAAGGTTTGGAACATAAAAGGTCATCAGATTGCAGTTGAAAGCAGAATAGAAGGAAATGGAAAATTCTTCCTTTGGCTCCTGAGGGTAATCTTTGTGTTCTTTTCTTCATCACAAGTTTGCATTATTTCCAGTGGTGGAGAGCAATAGATTTTACTGTGCTTTATTTTTTCTTTGTGTTTTATAAACAATATTACAGTAATAGCCAGAAGCCAGGGTCCTGATCAAAGTACTAGCTATAGTGCAATTCTGCTGACAATAAAATTGACAAAAGGGAGAAATTATACTAAAAAAAAAAAAATGTGGAATTTTTTTAAAAAGAGGCTCTAGTTTCCCAACTCAATTTATAAATGTAGTATTTCCTTCTCTACCAACTCTCTCTACACCTTCTTCTAATTCAACATTTATCTAAATCCTTTTAGAATATGTACAAAAGTGTATTCCATACACAAGCGTAGCTTCATGATGCGACACATATACCCGAGATGGACGAAGGCATTGCTGACATGAAAACATAGCTTAAAGAAGACTGAATTTTTGTCTTAACATCACGTTAAGTTTCTTAAATTTAATGTTTCCAAGATAAAAACATTGTTCCATTTAATTTTTTACTCTTACATTCCCTTGAGTGCCATGCTTTCTTTGGTTTGGTTTCCCTGGAAAACAATATGTCATTTCACCCAGAGGTATCCCATTTCCATAGGAAAGGTTTAGAAGTATTTCTGAGGCAGGATGGCTCTTCCAAAATGTGCACCAGAAAAGACTTTTCTTAAATAACTTCATCATGGACTTTTAGAGCAGGAAGAGACTCCCTCCAAAAAAAAATCCAGCCCAATGTTTCCAAAAGGATAGTTTAGAGTTTGCTGTTAGTACAAATTGCAAAGTACATAAAAGATGACAAACCACTCAAGGAAACATAGTTTCTGGTATGCTTTTCACTGGTGGTCCAAAACTGTATGCACTTCCATTAATTTGATATTTATTTATCCATTTTAGGGTTAATTTTCTTGCAAGAGATACTGCTTTAATTTGATAGTTATTTTTACATTTCCTTTTCAAAAATAATTTTTGTAAATTAATTTGGACGATGAAATACAGTAGGTTAAAAAAATGGACAGTTGATACAGAATTTGTAAAGGTCTTAAAGGAAGTATACTTAAAAAGAAAAAAAAAGTTCTTGAAACCATGATTCTAGGCTGACCTTCTTATTTGATATATGAGAACCAGGGAGATGAGATGATTTGCCCAAAGTCTTCCAGTCTAAGAGCTGCTCCTAGCCCTTTTCTTTGTTCATAGCTACACTGCAGTCTCTTTAATGCTCTCTTGTAATAAGAATATTCATTTCCATGCTTAGAATAGGACATAGTTGAATCTTGTGAACGAGAAATGTGGCAAAAGTTTTAAAACAGATTAGAAGTTTCTTCTTTTTAAAAAGTATCAGAGGTAAAGAAATTAAGTTGCTGTCCTTCACTTTCCCAAAGATGATTATTATGCCATTTCTTGTGGGTGCACTGAGCCAGAACTGCAGAGATAATAGGTTATTATAGGAAAAGTTGGCTTTGACATTTGTATGATAAATTTGGAGTCAATTAGATGAAAAACACTCTATTAGATAAAGTGGGTGTACCAATTACTATGACGATGGCCTACTGCTAATAATATAATTGAAATTAAGAGAGGGGAAGGCTTAGACCTCAGAAACTGACTAAATCAGGGACAATAATACAATCTTGTAAATAGTGCTTTTATAGCTATTTTCAGTTGTTTTCAGAATTTTTCTAATCCAATGTCACTGTTATTATATATTAAAACCCCACCCTGTGATTAGCCCAAAGATATTGCAGTACTTAGCTATAAAATGCAAAGTATAACAAAACAGTTACACGTCTCTTCATTATAGTGCAAAACATGCAGACATGTAGCCTTGGTAGCCCAAAGATGGTATTTTTGAAATAAAACATCAACCCTGTAGCTAGGTAAGTAATGACTGCTTTTTAATTCTTCCTGGAAGGAGGATATGTTAGACTCACCAACAGGGGAAAAAGAAACTCGTCCACATAGTGTGATTTCCACAGCTGTGAAGTAGCTCTCGGTGGCCAGCTGCCAAGGTGCTTCAATCTCAATTGAACAAAACGAGAACAAGTGTGTTCTAAGAAACAATCCTGCAAAAGGATGGCCTCGTATTGGATTCTTTTTCATCTTCAATGATTTTGTGACCCATATGAATTTAAAATGGAAAATGAAATATTTATCAACAATCAAAAACAGACATGTCCGACTGCGTTATCTGAATTCAATGCCTCTTTCATCTCAGAGAATAGAAGGCTGCTTTAGGAGAGCCTTCACCCTGCTTCAGGAAAACTTCCTTTCAGGGGATACACCATGAAAATTTAACCCTGTCAGTTCAAAGGGCCTTCTCTAGGGAATGATACTTTAAATTCAAGAGAGAATTAAACACAAGGTGCCCACCATCTAAAATTCCAGGACTTAAAGTTCTTTTTAATTAGTAAAATGTAATCACAGTAGCTACCGTTTTAAGTTCTATTACATGCGGTAGACAGTAATCAGTGGTTTACATGCTTTTATTTGTTTTATCTTTAAAAAAGCCTTGCAAAGTAGATGTTAGTATTTTCTACTTCACGCATGAGGGAAGTGAGAATTAAATACAATGGATTGTGTAGAGGGAAATGAGGGGAGGGGAGAGGTGGAGGAAGGAAAGATAGTAGAACGAGACAGACATCATTACCCTATGTACATGTATGACGACACAAATGGTGTGAATCTACATTGTGCACAACCAGAGAAGTGAAAAGTTGTACCCCTTTTGTGTACAATGAATCAAAATGCAATCCGTAAAAATAAAAACAAATAATTTTTTTTAAATGAATGTGTTATCAGCTACCATGAGTGAAAGCTGCATTTGGACCAAGATTTGTCTGTCTCTTAAATACTGATGTTCTCCCACTACCCTTTTCTATTTCTTTCCAAAATTTCTTCCTCCTCTTATTTCCTGCCTTTGTGCTTTGGGGCCTCTCCTCCACGCACTTCGCACTGCTCCCAAGATCCCACTGCATCCTATTGGTCCTGCCATCGTTATTGTGAAAACATTCAAAATGCTCTTTTCTGGTTTGTGAAATGTACACCATACACAGTCTGTCCACAGTTACTCCACTGTGCAATCATACGCTAGCACTCCTTACTTCTATCTAACCATAATTACTTAGTACCCATTAATAAACGCTCCTCATGGGACTCTTCTCCCAGTCCTCCCCAATCCCTGGCCACCACCATTCCACTTTCAATTTCCAGATGTCACATGTGAGTGAGGTCATGCAGTTCTTGTCTTCCTATGCCTGGTTTGTTTTACTTTACATAAGAATCTTCAGTTCCATTCATGTCATTGCAAATGATAGGATTTAATTCTTTTTATGGTTCAACGGTATTCCATTCTGTTATGTACCACATTTTCTTTTTTTAAAATTTTGTACTTTTTAGATATACATGACAGTAGAGTGTATTTTGACATGTTATGTATATATATGTGGAATTCAACTTATTTTAATTAGGATCCCGTTCTTGTGGTTGTACATGAGGTGGAGATTCACTGGTAGTATATTCATATATGAACATAGGAAACTTATGTCCCATTCATTCTACTGTCTTTCCCCGATTTCCTTTCCTTCTCTTCCTACTCCGTTGTCTAATCCACTAAACTTCTATTCTTCCCTCCCCCCATGTGTTTTATCATCCACATATCAGAACTTTCAGCCTTTGGTTTTTTGGGGGGATTGGCACTTAGCATGACAGTCTCCAGATTCATCCATTTACTGGCAAATGTCATAAAGACATTCTTTTTTATAACTGAGTAATATTCCATTGTATATATATATCACATTTTATTTATCCACTCATCTGTTGAAGGGAACCTAGGTTCATTCCATAGTTTAGCTATTGTGAACTGAGCTACTATAAACATTGATGTTGCTGTGTTACTCTACGATGCTAATTTTAAGTCCTTTGGTCATATGCCGAGGAGTGGGATAAAGGGGTCAAATGGTGATTCCATTCCAAGCTTTCTGAGGAATCTCCATACTGCTTTTCAGAGTGGTCACACCAATTCGCATTCCCACCAACAATGTATGAGTGTACCTTTTCCCCCATATTCTCACCAACATTTATTGTTACTTGTATTGTTGATAAATGCCATTCTGACTAGAGTGAGATGAAATCTGTGTAGTTTTAATTTGCATTTCACTAATTGCTAGAGATGTTGAATATTTTTCATCTATTTGTTGACCATTCATATTTCTTCTACTGTGATGTGCCTGTTCAGTTCCTTTGCTCATTTATTAATAGTATTATTTATTTGAGCGGGTTTCTTTATATGTTCTGGAGATTAATATTCTGAGGTGCAGGTGGCAAAGATATTCTCCCATCCTGTAGGCTCTCTCTTCACATTCTTGATTGTTTCTTTTGCTATAAAGAAACTTTTTAGTTTGATACCCTTGCCTTTGTAGATTCTTGATTTTATTTCTTGTGCTTTAGGAGTCTTGTTAAGAAAGTTAGTTCCTAAGCCAACATGATGGAGATTTGGGCCTACCTTTTCTTCTAGTAGTCACAGAGTCTCTGGTCTAATTCCTAGGTCCTTGATCCACTTTGAGTTGAGTTTTGGGCAGTGTGAGAGATAAGGGTTCAATTTCTTCTGCTACATATGGATTTCTAGTTTTCCCAACACGATCTGTTGAAGAGGTTTCTTTTCTCCAATGTATATTTATGGTGCCTTTGTTTAGTATGAGATAACTTATTTATGTGGGTGTATCTCTGTGTCTTCTATTCTGTTCCATTTGTCTTCATGTCTCTTTGGTGTCAATACCATGCTGTTTTTGTTGCTATTGCTCTGTAGTATAATTTAAGGTCTGGTGTAGTCATGGCATCTTATGATGGGATAAACACGAATTTGGGATCCTAACATCTCAACGCCCTTCTCTTTTTTGTTTCCCTCCCACACTGCCTTTGGCCAGCTTCAGATTCCACTGGTTTGTATGATACTAGATGACATACCACCTTCTACCTGGATCTCCTAATATGGTTGAGTAATTTCTATAGGACTAAGTAGGATTCTGGTGGATCCCTAGTTCCCAGGTTAAGTTTCTAGACACCCTGTTAATCTCAACCCATAACACTAAGTCTGGACTTATATACTGCACTAATCTGGCTAGTTCTTTTTTATTCCTTCATTAAATAGGTCAGTAAATTCAACCAAAATAATGAAATCAATTTAAACTAAAATCTAGAAGTGAACTGAAAATTACAGCTATTCTTAAAGCTACCTAACAAATTCATACACATTCTTTGTTATTGCCAGCTTCAGTCTTATTCCTTTTCTTTTAAAATCTTCCATAAAATATAAACAGAATATAGACAAAAAATAATTGAGAAATTTGCTGATTTTCTAACATTATTAGGTTAACCAGATCTCCAAATTTCCAAATCCATCATCATATCCCATTACCCTCCAGTAGAATTTTTCTGAATTAAACTGTAGTGGGTACAGGTGTACACACACACACACACACACACACACACACACAACCATGTTGGATGGGAATAGGCAGGGTAGAAAATACACATGTGGTTATGGCTGCCTTTGGCCAGCTTCAGATTCCACTGGTTTGTATGATACTATATGACATACCACCTTCTACCTGGATCTCCTAACATGGTTGAGTAATTTCTAAAGGACTAAGGAGGATTCTGATGGATCCCTGGTTGTTTTCCTCCCTAAAACACAGTTAAATGAAAAAATCCAGTAGAGACGGTAGTGATGGGGCAGAAATGTATATTTATTTTGTGCAACCAAAGTTAGGCTATTATCAACTTGAAATAGACTGGTGTAAGTGCAAGATATTCTATGCAATTTTCATATTAACAAAAAAAAAATTCGTAGTAAGTGCACACATATACACATAGACTCAGAACATACTACTACAGAAAAATCATCAAAATACATGAGGATAGAAAATGGGGGAGAAATAAAACATCATCAAAACAATCAGAAAACAACAAAATGGCAATAGTAAGCCCTTACCTATCAATAATTACTTTGAATGTAAGTAGATTAAATTCTTCCATCAAAATACATAACATGAATGAAAGGAATAAAAAACAACTCAACTATATGTTGCCTATGAGATACTCACTTCACATTTAAGGACACACATAGACTGAAAGTGAAGAAATAAAAAAAGACATTCAATACAAAAGGAATATATATGTATATGCATTACATATAATATATATTATATATCAGACCAAATATACTTTAAGTTAAAATAGATAAGAAAAAGAAGAACATTCTATAATGGCAAAGGGGTCAATTTATCAAGAGAATACAGCAGTTATAAATGCACTCATCAGTACAGCACCTAAATGCATAAAGCAAATATTAAAGGGTTTTTAGTGTTAAAAGGAGATATAAATAATAGGAGGGGATTTCAATACATCACTCTCAATGTCAGTCAGATCATCCAGACAGAGAACTAATATGGAAGCATTCAGTTTGAGCAAAACCTTAGACCAACTGGGTCTAAGGTGTAATATAATACCTTACATGAGGATATATAAATCCTCAGCAAAATACTAGAAACCAAATTGAACAAAACTTCAAAAAGATTGTTCACCATGATCAAGTGGGATATTGTCAGGGGTGGGCTCTGAGGGCCCCAGAGCCGCACCGTGGCCTGATCTCTAAGATGGCGCCTGGCAGCTTGCCAGACATAGCTGCACTCGTAAACAAGTTTCAGGAAGTAACTCTGGTTGGCTGTTGTACATGAGACAATCCTGGTATCTGCCTGGAGACTGTTCCTTGATAGGCTGACTTTCCTGGTAGTCTACTCTCTGATAGGCTGATGTTCTCAATATAAGTCTGAGACTTGTGGAATAAATGGCTTTTTGGTTCCTGTGATGAGGAAGAGCGTACGCGTTGTGATTGTCCCCGTGGGTGGTGGGCGATCATAAGTGGTGCCGAAACCCGGGAATGAAAACTTTACAAGGATAAGTAAGAAAACAAGGTAAGATATTCTAAAATTTTAACAAGTTAAACTGGTTATAAAAAGGTCAAAAATAAACAAGTGAAAGGCAACCTTGATGTTCGTGGTACGCGACTATCCGGACTAAGCAGAAAGCGGTCCAAAAAGGAAAGTAAAACAGTGGACTAAGCGGAAAGCGGTCCAAAAACAGTGAACTAAGCGAAAGGCGGTTCAAGGACTAGATAAGCACGCGAAAGGCGGCTACACCCTGGACTAAGCGAAAAGCGGTCCACATTGAAGGTATTAAAGTGAAAGTAGCACGCGAAAGGCAGCTACACCCTGGACTAAGGGAAAAGCAATCTTTATTAAAGTTAAGGTATTAAAGTGAAAGCAGTGTGTGGACTGTGACTACAGTTATCATTTAGAAAACTATGGGATCAGAAATGTCTAGACTCCGTATGGAGCAACCCACGCGGGCAATGCTAAAGGTGAATGGGACGCCATTAAAAACTAAAACAGCCCGAACCAAATGCAGAGAGGCCATAAAACAAGGGGAAGAGATTTTGGAGGAAATAAAAGAGGAAAGGTCTAAAGCATCAGAAAGGGCATCAATAAGATCAGAGACAGACAAGGAAAATGAAACTGGGTGTGAGGAGCAACTTGTTAGGAAGAGGGAAATCAGTTTAGGGGAGGGTCCCCCATTAGGAGTCTGCCCTACATTATCCACCCTTAAGGCCTGCTTCTCTCCAGGACCTCCCAAAGGGGGCTCCAAGTTTCTCCCCAAAGAGCTGTCGCCTAAAGAACCACCGGCTCCTCCCCGTTGCATCTCCTTCCAGAAACTCACAAACTCTAACCTCCTCCCTCCCTGTAGGGCCTTCCCGGGAAATGTTAAAATGTTAGTTTGGGAAGGAATGACTACCGATAACAAATTGGCCTGTGCAGGGATGAAAGATGGCTCCATGGGAAGGTGGATTGTGGTTACCAAAGATATTGGCACACAGCTTCCGCAAGCGAGCGGACAGATGGAAAGGGATTCCTTATCTTCAAGTCTCTTCTTTCTTGCGCTTCTATGCTAATTCCTTCTCCTCCTCCAACTTTGCCCCACCCAGCCCACCTAGTCCTCTTGCCATGAGGTCCCACATATGCCGGTGTGGAGGGAGTAACCAGCCCAACCATCAGTGGCATGTCCTAGTAAGGAGTATAATATAGTAGCCCCAGTCCCCACAAATATTGGGAGATAATTGTTTCACAATTTTCTGCGTCCAAACCTGAATTGATTACTAACCAGGATTAAGGGTTAAAATGCCCTAGGCATCAAGTTCCTGCTGGAACATTTTCTCCCCTTTCAGATCCAAATCTCAGTCAAGGCTTACATTGAAATGTAAATAGAGAAAGCCTGAAGGCTCAGTAGGAGACCGGTCTCAAATCAAAGAAAAAAAAGGTAAAAAAGAGCCTTACCTAAACTCCAGCAAAAGTAAATTTTATGGTGCCTTACTAAAGTAATTAACGGCCGTATCATTTTTCCAGGACTCTTGTTTTTTTTTAATTATGTTTTTTTTTTGAGCTCATGATTTTTTTTGATCAGTTCTATTTTTTATTCAACTAGAGTTTTTGAACATCTGTTACATTGCAATGGAGATTCACCTATAAAGTTTCAAGGCCTTTGATTTTGTGTTAAGTGTATGTTGTGCTGTCTGATGTCATGTTTTGTCTGTATCAAAACTGAGCGCTCCTAAAATTAAAATTTAAAAATGGATCCAAATACTTTTAATTCATGTGATTTAAAAAGGTTCGATTTAAATTGGGTAAACTAATAGAAGTAAAATGTCTTGAAAATAACTTGCAAGTCTCTAGGTGGTCAAACTAATATAATGTTGATGTTTATAAAATGTCTAACATCAATTTTTCTAGGACTTTCCTCCAACAAGAAAAAGCTGGCAAATACTGTTCAGGACACTTGTCTAATATCTTGGTTTTTTTTAAGAAAATAAGTGAATTAGAATTGACATGCATGGGATTACTCAAATGTGTTTGTACAGAAAATTGTTTTGTGTCATCACTAAACTAAAAACAAGGCTACTAAGAGTTATGTCCTAACAGGTACAATTCTATACACAAAGGGTTCTAAAAGTTTCAACTGTGTTTCAATTAGAGTACTATAAATAACAAAATATTTAATCTTGTCAAGAGTTGTTTCAGAATGTGAACAAAGAGGTCAACAGATAGGAAAGAAGAAAAAAAATAAAAGGTTCTAGATATGGAAATATATTTAGTGAAAAACAAAATGTTTCTGGGTAAGAAAGTGCTTATTTGATAAAATATATGAGGGTCTAAATAAGTGCTAAGAAAGTCTGTATATAAACAAAAAGGGGGAATAGGGGAGAGTTTCAGGTCCCCTAAAGATAAACTTTCTCTTTGCCTCTTTATTTTAAAAATTTTTAACTCTGGATAATGAGGGTCGCTGTGCCGCTGAGAGACGTGGCAATCATAAACAACATGATAGAGCGACGGTAAAATGGAAGGATGTTCTTACAGGACAATGGAACGGCCTGGACCCGGTGCTTTACTGGAGCCGCGGCTCGGTTTGTGTGTTTCCACAGGATAAAACATCGCCTATCTGGGTTCCTGAGCGACTAACTCAACCAGTGCCAATGCTACCAACAAGTAACTCAGACCAACAAAATGAAGATGCTGAACATACTCCTGATGACCATGATGCTTGTAGCCTTTCCCCGCTTGAACTAACTTACAACCTCTTTTTAGTCTCTTAGGAGGAACAGTTCAACTATGTACCTTTCCACCTATCCCAGTTTGTGTGTTTCCCCCTTTTTACGTTTCTGCTAATTAACGAAACAACTGCTTCTCTCAATTGTACTTCAGATTTATGCTATCTCTCTCAATGTTGGAATGCTTCTAGGTTCCCTCTGGCAGTCTTAATGCGTATTCCTACCTTCCTACCAGTCCCAGTCTCTGTTACAGATACAGAACTGCCAGTGCTATTATCAAGAAACAGAAGAGATTTTGGCATCACAGCAGCTGTGATCACTGCCATTGCAGCCTCTGCAGCAGCAGCATTGACACAACCATACAGATAGCAACAACAATCACTTGGCCGAAAATACAGCTGCAACCTTACAGACTAAAGAGACCCTAAACCAACATCTAACAGCAGGCATACTCCTTGTAAATCAAAGAGTGGACTTACTACAAGAACAAGTGGATATCTTGCAAGAACTTTTGGGACTGGGATGTGTTTATCCTTTAAGAGCAGTGTGTGTCACCCCTATTGCTTATAATAACCTTAGCTCTGCGACTATGTTATCTAAAAATCTCTCTGTCTACCTTACTGGCAATTGGTCGTCTACATTTGATAATTTAACCAGTCAGCTATGAGCTGAAATACTCAGAGTCAATGCCACCAGGGTTCAAGTTGCATCGGTATCCGAGATGTTCTCTTTGTTATCTAAAGCCCTGGGATTGACAAAACAGTGGGCTGGAACAGTAGCTGTTCTGATTATTATCTGCTTAGGGATAGCCTATGTTATACGCAGCCAAATCAGAGCTCGCCAAGATGCCCGATGTCATATACGGGCTATAGTACAGGCTTTGACAGCCATTGAGACAGGCACATCCCCCCAAGTATGGCTAAGCATGCTGGACCAGTAGTCAAAGACGGGTAAGATCCGTGGAAATGCATACCAACCTAAGACAGGGTTCTGACGCCTGGAGGTCAGAATTCCAATGATGGGTAAGGATGTAATTTGCCATGGACAACCTAAGACAGGCATGGTCCCAAGTCATCTTTTCTTTATTTAAAGAATAAGGGGGAGATGTCAGGGGCGGGCTCTGAGGGCCCCAGAGCCGCACCGTGGCCTGATCTCTAAGATGGCGCCTGGCAGCTTGCCAGACATAGCTGCACTCATAAACAAGTTTTAGGAAGTAACTCTGGTTGGCTGTTGTACATGAGGTGATCCTGGTATCTGCCTGGAGACTGTTCCTTGATAGGCTGACTTTCCTGGTAGTCTACTCTCTAATAGGCTGATGTTTTCAATATAAGTCTGAGACTTGTGGAATAAAGCGGCTTTTTGGTTCCTGTGATGAGGAAGAGCATATGCGTTGTGATTGTCCCCGCGGGCGGTGGGCGATCATAGCATATATTCCTGGAATACAACAATGTTTCAATATTCCTAAGTCAATATATACAATACACCATATTAACAGAATTTTTTAAAAAATCAGATCTCATCAGATACAAAAAGCATTTGACAAAGTTAAATATGCTTTCGTGATAAACATTTAACAGATTAGGTATGGGAAGAATATATTTTAACATAATGACGGTCACACGTAATAAGGCCATCGCAAATACTAAGACCCAGAACATGACAGGGATGCCCACGCTTGACACTATATATTCTTGTGACAGCCACAAGAGAAAGAAATCAAAGGCATCCAAATAGAAAAAAAAGAAGTGTAACTGTCACTGTTTGCTGATGACAAGATCTTACATAGAGAACAACTAAAAAGTTCATGAAAAAAAAATTAGTGGAAATGGTAAACAAATTCAAGAAAATTGCAGGATACAAACTCAACATACAAAATCGTTACTTCTCTAAACTAACAATGAATTTTCAAAAAAAAATCAGAGGCGCTCGGATCTCGCCAGGGCGGCTGCGCACTCAAGGCTGGTTTTCACAAAGTTGCTGAGGCTGGCTTTGAACTTGCAATCCTCCTGCCTCAGCCTCCTGAGTCAATGGAATTACGGATGTGTCCACCACGCCCAACTAGCAATCTTAAAAATTTGAAAGAGGTGACTGCATCAGAGCCACAGGTGGTTGCCAGAGGAGGAGGCGAGTGATGGCGGACTAGAGGGCGGCTGCATTTCACGTTGCTCCAGGATGCAAGATTCAAAAGAGGAGATAGTGAGAGACTTTGGGCCAACTCAAAGCCGCCGGGTGAGTCTCTCCCATTGGGGAGGTGTCCCGGATGGGGCGGTAGCCCCGGAACGCAGGGAACTTTGTGAAGTAGAGTTGCCCGGCGAGACGCCCCTCCCCCCGCTGGAGCAGTAAACAAGGACAACTGGGATCATCATAGAGGAGGCGGCTCAGCACAGCGCTTGGACTCCAAGCAACCACTGGGGCTCCGGGCGGCTGCCTGAGGAGGAGCTGCGTGGCGAGCTGTTTGGACTCAGAACCACCGCGTCTGAACACCGGGGGGCCGCTCGGAGGAAGAGGAGAAGCGCAGCAGGTCGCTTGGTCTGGGAGTGACTGCATCAGAGCCACAGGCGGTTGCCAGGGGAGCAGGGGAGTGGTGAGTTGATTGGATTAAAAACGACCGCTCCTGAACACCGGTGGCCTGCCTGGAGGAGGAGCGTGGTGAGTCCCTTGGTCTCAGAGCCACTGCTCCTGAACACCCAGGGGGCTATCCCGAGGAGGAGGAGGAGGAACAGGGCAGATCACTTGGACCTGGAGTGACTGCCTAGGGCTACGGGCGGTTGGCGGGAGGAGGAGACCGGAAGTGAGTTGCTTGGACTCCTAGTGACTGTGTCGGAAACCGAGCGGCTGTCTGGAGGAGGAGGTGTGTGGCAGGTCTCTGAGTCTCAGAGCTATTGTACGGGGCTCCAAGTGGCGGCTCAGAGGAGGGGCCGCATAGCCAGGCAATTAGGTGCAGAGCAAGGTCCCAGGAGCTGCTTCTTGGTAGAAGAGCCGCACAGAGACACGCCTAGGGGCGGAGCGAAGTTTCCAAGACTGTGGGCAGATTCTCTGAGGAGAGGCAGCTTAAGGAGACTCGCCTGCGAAGGGTGAGGCTCCCAGGCCCAGGACGTAGGTCCGGGCCCCTGGGAACGTTGCAGAGGAAGACAGCCCAGCCCAGGCGGTAGTTGTAGATTGAGGAGGACCTCTAGGAGGGGAACTGACAAGCGAGATGTCCCCCTTGGAGAGTCTTCCCTGCCGGGTGAGGTTTTCCCACAGGGACGGTAAAACCAGAGACACAGGCACAAACAGGACTTGCCTCAGCCCGCAGCCTACTTCCCCATTGCATGACCATTGGTCAACAAGTGGAGGCACCTCTGCCCACTAGCAGGGAATATACCCCACCTGAGGGTCACCACCCCTAGAGAGGCAACTTCTTCCTGGAGCTCCGCATTATCAACTTCCTCCAAGATTTCAGGCTACTGAAGGATAAGACGGAATATACTAGCAATCTTCAGGGGCATTATAAGTCGATAGAGGAAATCTGCAATATCTTAATGACCCACTGATTCCTGAACAATATGAGAAAACAAGGGAAGAAAATGCCCCAAACAAATCTAGATGTTACATCAATAAAATCCAACGACAGCATGGCAGAAGAAATGACAGAAAGGGAGTTCAGAATGTACATAATTAAAATGATCAGGGAAGCAAACGATGAGATGAAAGAGCAAATGCAGGCATTCAATGATAGCACCAATCGACAGTTAACAGAGCAAATTCAGGAAGCAAAAGATCATTTCAATAAAGAGTTAGAGATATTGAAAAAAAACCAAACAGAAATCCTTGAAATGAAGGAAACAATAAACCAAATTAAGAACTCCATAGAAAGCATAAACAATAGGATAGAACACCTGGAAGACAGATATTCAGATATTGAAGACAAAATATTTAACCTCGAAAACAAAGTTGAACAAACAGAGAAGATGGTAAGAAATCATGAACAGAATCTGCAAGAACTATGGGATATCATGAAAAGGCCAAATTTGAGAATTATTGGGATTGAGGAAGGCTTAGAGAAACAAACCAAAGGAATGAACAATCTATTCAATGAAATAATATCAGAAAATTTCCCAAATCTGAAGAATGAAATGGAAAATCAAGTTCAAGAGGCTTAGAGGACTCCAAATACACAAAATTACAACAGACCCACACCAAGGCACATTATAATGAAAATACCTAACATACAAAATAAAGACAGAATTTTAAAGGCTGTGAGAGAAAAGAACCAAATTACATTCAGGGGGAAACCAATATGGATATCAGCAGATTTTTCAATCCAGACCCTAAAAGCTAGAAGGGCCTGGAACAACATTTTTCAAGCTCTGAAAGAAAATGGATGCCAACCAAGAATCTTATACCCAGCAAAACTTACCTTCAAATTTGACGATGAAATAAAATCATTCCATGATAAACAAAAACTAAAAGAATTTACAAAAAGAAAGCCAGCATTACAGAACATTCTCAGCAAAATATTTCATGAGGAAGACATAAAAAACAAAGAAGCAAATCAGCAAAGGGAGGAATTATCCTAAAGGAACTGTCAAATAAAGGAGGAACCAAGATGTGTCAAAAAATAAATAAATAAATAAATAAAATTTTAAATATGAACCAAATGACCGGGAATACAAATCATATCTCAATAATAACCCTGAATGTTAATGGCCTGAATTCATCTATCAAAAGACATAGACTGGCAGATTGGATTAAAAAGAAAGATCCAACAATATGTTGCCTGCAAGAGACTCACCTCATAGAAAGAGATACCCATAGACTAAAGGTGAAAGGATGGGGAAAAACATACCATGCACATGGACTCAGCAAAAAAGCTGGAGTATCCATCCTCATTTCAGATAATGTGGACTTCAAGCCAATGTTAGTCAGAAGGGAAAAAGAAGGACATTTCATACTGCTTAAGGGAACCATAAATCAGCAAGATATAACAATCATAAACATCTATGCCCCAAACAGTGGCTCATCCATGTATGTTAAACAAATCCTTCTCGATTTTAGAAACCAAATAGACCGTAACACAATAATACTAGGTGATTTTAACACGCCTCTCTCACCACTGTACAGATCTTCCAAACAAAACTTGAACAAAGAAACCATAGATCTCAATAACACAATCAATAATTTAGACTTAACAGACATTCATAGAATATACCATCCAACCAAGAGCGAATACACTTTCTTCTCAGCAGCACATGGATCCTTCTCTAAAATAGACCATATATTATGCCACAAAGCTAATGTCAGCAAATACAAGAAGATAGAGACACTACCTTGTATTCTATCAGATCATAATGGATTGAAGTTAGAAATAAATGAAAGAGTAAAAAACAGAAATTACTCCAACACCTGGAGATTAAACGATATGCTATTATATGATGAATGGATAACAGAAGATATTAGGAAGGAAATTAAAAAATTCTTAGAGGTAAATGAGAACAAAGAAACATCATATCAAAATCTCTGGGATGCTATGAAAGCAGTACTTAGAGGAAAATTTATTTCATGGAGCGCATTTAATAAAAGAAGTAAAACTCAACAAATAAACGACCTAACACTACATACAGCTCAAAGCCCTAGAAAAAGAAGAACAGACCAACACAAAAAGTAGTAGAAGACAGGAAATAATTAAACTCAGGGCTGAAATCAACGAAATTGAAACAAAAGAAACAATACAAAAATTCACAAAATAAATAGTTGGTTCTTCGAAAAATAAACAAAATTGATAAACCTTTAGCCACACTAACAAAGAGAAGAAGAGAGAAAACCCAAATTACTAAAATTCGGAATGAACAAGGAAATATCACAACAGACACGACTGAAATACAAAACATAATTAGAAGCTATTTTGAAAATCTATACTCCAACAAAATAGAAAATTTCGAAGACATCAACAGGTTTCTAGAGACATATGAATTGCCTAAACTGAACCAGGAGGACATACACAATTTAAATAGACCAATTTCAAGTAATGAAATAGAAGAAGTCATCAAAAGCCTACCAACAAAGAAAAGTCCAGGACCTGATGGGTTCTCAGCCGAGTTCTACAAAACCTTTAAAGAAGAGCTCATTCCAATACTTCTCAAAGTATTCCATAAAATAGAAGAGGAGGGAACCCTCCCAAACTCATTCTATGAAGCCAATATTACCCTGATACCTAAACCAGACAGAGACACATCGAGGAAAGAAAATTTCAGACCAATATCCTTAATGAACATCGACGCAAAAATTCTCAACAAAATGTTAGCAAATCGCATACAAAAACATATTACAAAGATAGTGCACCATGATCAAGTGGGTTTCATCCCAGGGATGCAAGGTTGGTTCAACATCAGGAAATCAATAAATATCATTCACCATATCAAGAGACTTAAAGTCAAGAATCACATGATTATTTCAATAGACGCAGAGAAAGCATTTGATAAAATACAGCACCCCTTCATGCTCAAAACACTAGAAAAAATAGGGATAGTGGGAACATTCCTTAACATTGTAAAGGCCATCTACACTACGACCATGGCTAATATCATTCTAAATGGTGAAAAACTGAAAGCATTCCCCCTAAAAACTGGAACAAGGCAGGGATGCCCCTCTTTCACCACTTCTTTTCAATATCGTCCTTGAAACTCTAGCCAGAGCAATTAGACAGACCAAAGAAATTAAAGGATACGAATAGGAAAAGAAGAACTCAAACTATCCCTATTTGCTGATGATATGATTGTAAACTTAGAGGAACCAGGAAATTCCACCAGAAAACTTTTAGATCTCATTAGTGAATTCAGTAAAGTAGCGGGATATAAGATCAATGCACATAAATCTAAGGCATTTTTATACATAAGCGATGAATCTTCAGAAAGAGAAATTAGGAAAACTACCCCATTCACAATAGTTTCGAAAAAAATAAAATACTTGGGAATCAATCTCACAAAAGAGGTGAAAGACCTCTACAATGAGAACTACAGAACACTAAAGAAAGAAATTCAAGAAAAACTTAGAAGATGGAAAAATCTCCCATGTTCTTGGATAGGAAGAATTAATATTGTCAAAATGGCCATACTACCAAAAGTTCTATACAGATTCAATGCAATTCCAATTAAAATCCGAATGATGTACCTTACAGAAATAGAGCAAGCAATTATGAAATTCATCTGGAAGAATAAAAAACCCAGAATAGCTAAAGCAATCCTTGGCAGAAGGAGTGAAGCAGGGGGTATCGCAATACCAGATCTTCAACTCTACTACAAAGCAATAGTAACAAAAATGGCATGGTATTGGTACCAAAATAGAAAGGTGGATCAATGGTACAGAATAGAGGATACGGATACAAATCCAAATAAATACAATTTTCTCATACTAGACAAAGGGGCCAAAAATATGCAATGGAGAAAAGATAGCCTCTTCAACAAATGGTCCTGGGAGAATTGGAAATCCATATGCAACAGAATGAAACTAAACCCATATCTCTCACCATGCATAAAACTAAACTCAAAATGGATTAAGGATCTCGGAATCAGACCAGAGACCTTGCATCTTATAGAAGAAAAAGTAGGTCCAGAGCTTCAACATGTCGGCTTAGGACCAGACTTCCTCAACAGGACCCCCATAGCACAAGAAATAAAAGCAAGAATTAATAACTGGGATAGATTCAAACTAAAAAGCTTTCTCTCAGCAAAGGAAACTATCAGCAATGCGAAGAAAAAGCCTACAGAGTGGGAGAAAATCTTTGCCAATCATACTTCAGATAGAGCACTAATCTCCAGAATCTATAAAGAACTCAAAAAACTCTACACCAAGAATGCAAATAATCCAATTGACAAATGGGCTAAGGAAATGAATAGACACTTCACAGAAGAAGATCTACAAGCAATCAACAAACATATGGAAAAATGTTCAACATCTCTAGTAATAAGAGAAATGCAAATCAAAACCACCCTAAGATTCCATCTCACCCCAATTAGAATGGCGATTATCAAGAATACAAGCAACAACAGGTGTTGGCGAGGATGTGGGGAGAAAGGTACACTCATACATTGCTGGTGGGGCTTCAAATTAGTGCAGCCACTCTGGAAAGCAGTGTGGAGACTCCTTAGAAAACTTGGAATGGAACCACCATTTGACCCAGCTATCCCACTCCTTGGCCTATACCCAAAGGACTTAAAATCAGCATATTACAGAGATACAGCCACATCAATGTTCATTGCTGCTCAGTTCACAACAGCCAGATTGTGGAACCAACCTAGATGTCCTTCAATTGATGAATAGATAAAGAAACTGTGGTATATATATACAATGGAATATTACTCAGCCATAAAGAATGATAAAATTATGGCATTTGCAGGCAAATGGATGAAACTGGAGAATAGCATGCTAAGTGAGATAAGCCAATCTCAAAAAACCAAAGAACGAATGATATCGCTAATAAGTGGATGATGACACATATTGGGGGGTGGGAGGGGTTAGTGTTAGGGTTAGAGTTAGGGTTAGGGAGGGGGACAAGAATGGAGGAAGGAAGGACTGTATAGAGGGAAAAGAGGGGTGGGAGGGGTGGGGAGGAAGGGAAAAAAATAACAGAATGAATCAAACAACATTACCCTAGGTAAATTTATGATTACACAAATGGTATGCCTTTACGCCGTGTACAAACAGAGAAACAACATGTATCCCATTTGTTTACAATAAAAAAAAGTTAAAAAAAATCAGAAAACAATCTAATTTACTTAGTTACAAAAATATAAAGTAAAATGCATACAAATAAATTTAACCAAGGAGGTGAAATAGCTTAATACCAAAAAGCATATAAAGTTAATGAAAGAAATTGAAAAAAACACAAAAAAGTAGAATGATATCCCATGTTCATGGATTAGAAGAATTACTGTTGATAAAATGTCCATATTACTCAAAGCAATCCACAGGGTCAATGCAGTCTCTATCGAAATCCCAATGTTATTTTTCATAGAAGAAAACAATTCTAAAATTCACATGGAAACACAACACACACACACACACACACACACACACACACACACATACTCTCGATAACTAACTCAGTCTTGAGCAAAAGGAATAAAGCTGGAGGCATCGCACTACCTGACTTCAAACTGGTCTACAAAGCAATAGTCATTAAAACAGAATGGTAATGGCATAAAAATAGACACATTGACCAATTTATGAAATAGAGAGCACAGAAATTAAACTACATATCTAAAGTCAATTGATTTTTGACAAAGATATCAAGAACATCCATAGGGAAAAAGACAATTTCTTCAATAAATGGTGCTGGAAAAACTAGATATCTACACATAAAAGAATGTGGGGGTATGAAAATGGTTTAATGAGACAGACATCATTACCCTACGTACATGTATGATTACGTGAATGGTATGAATCTACATCATGTCCCACCATAGAAATGAAAAGTTGTACCCATTTGTGTACAATGAATCAAAATTCAGACTGTGAAAATTTTTAAAATTTAATTTAATTTAAAAAAATGAAAAAATAACAACAAAAAAGAATGGAATTAGACACAAACATCATACCATAGACATAGTTCAAAATGAATTAAAGGTATAAGTTTAAAACCTGAAACTGAAGCACTACTACAAGAAAACTCAGGAGGAAAGATGTACAACACTTGGTCTGAGTAAAGATATTTTTAGATATCACCCAAAATATGCAGGCAACAAAAGCAAATGATAGACAATTTGGATTACATCAAAATAAATATTTCTACATGACAAAGAGAGCGAAGAGACACCTATGGCTTGGGAGAAAATATTTGCAAGCCATATATCTGACAAGGGATTAGTATCCAAAATATATGAGGAATTCACACAACTTTTCTTTCTATGAAGAAAACAAGTATATAATTAAGAAATGGGGAAAGAACTTGAATAGACATTTCTCAAAAGAAGAAATGCAACTAGCTAACAGATACATTTTTAAAATGCTCATCATCAGCAATAATTAAGGAGCTGTCAGTTAAAACCACAATATCACCTCAAACCTTTTAGAATGTTCATTATCAAAAAGATAAACAATAACAATGTTAACAAGGCTATTGGTGGAAATATGAATTAGTGTAAACACTATGGAAAGCTGTATGAGAGTTTCTCAAAAAACAAAAATAAATTATCATAAAATAAAGCTATCCTACTCATAAAAGATAGAAAAAATCAGCATGTTGAAGAGATGTCTGCACACTTGCGTTCATTACAGCACTATTCACAATAGCCAAGTTATGGCTACCAGTGGATAAATGGATGAAGAAAATGGGGTATCGGTATGCAATGGAATACTAGTCAACCTTAAAAAAGGAAGACATTCTTTCATGTACAACAACATGGATGGCATTAGAGAACATTATGTTAAGTGAAATAAAAGAGAAAGATTATTACCCACATGTTCTCACTTATATGTAGAATCTAAAACAATTCACACATAGAAGCAGAGGTTAGAATAGTGGTTACCAGAGGTAGGAGGGAAGTGGAAGGGAAGGGAAAATTAGAATCAAAGCTTACAAAGCCTTAGTTAATTAGAAGGGATATATTTGATCTTCTTCAATCTATTGCACAGCATAACCAGTACAGCTAAAAACTGAGTGCTGTACATTTTAATATCACTAATAGTAAATCCCTAATGTTATCATACAAAAATGCCAAATATTTAAGGGTAATTAATTTGACACAATCATTCCAATCAAAAATCATAATCACTTCAACCCCATAAATATATACAATTATAATTGGTCAATATATAATTTTAAAAAGTAAAACCACCCAGGCACTTCTAGTGAGTGATAATTATTGAGCATATGAAGATGAATAAAACCAATTATTTGGGTGAAAAGAAGAAAGAAAGAAAAAGAGAAAGAAGACTATAACCATCCATTTTTCCACCACTGTCTTAACTTTAGCATCTTATATGGGTACATTGGTCACACTAGTTTCCATTAAAACAGAGTGTCTGCCTCTTAAACATTTTACTATTTTTAACAGCTGCCCTCTATTCAAGCAAGTATCCTATTTTAACATACCCTTAACAAGTATTAAGAAGTATGCCCTGTTTTTGCCAGCAATATATTTTCTCTTGGTCCTATTTTCTGAATAATCCTTCTGATCTCATGGAAAGAGTTGTATTGTTCCTATTGTAAAGTGTGAAAACGGAATCAAAGAATGTTACAGCCCAGGTCTATCTCCCAAGCTCACACTACCTCACCTCAGTCTTCTGCTTCCCAATCCACTGATTCCTTTTGTGACTCTGCTCTTTGGGCCAATATATGCTTTGCCTCGGTGCTGGTAAGAAGATTTTCTCTTTTCTTAGTCACATCGCTAATGAGCGAGGACACCTCACCTTATACGTCACAGGCAGTTGCCACATAGAATTTCAGTCCTTCCAACCAGGTGGTGCTATGTTTTTCAAACCCAAAGCAAACATCACAGTGTGCACCGCCAGTGGGCTTCTCTTTGTTGACAACATAAAAAGAAGTCCATTTCTCTCCAAGGAGAGCAGCCTTTTTCCCTTTCTTAGCTCAGCACACATGCCAGCCAAAAGTCAGCAGCACTATTTATGGAAATCGTTTAGGGTTGCACTTGGACCTCAGGCAGTCAGTTCTGCCCTGGCTCCACTCACCACCTCCAGGAATCCTGTCAGCCAGATGCACTCAAGTCAGATGCAGGGAGACTTCATTTTTTATGGTCCTACTGCTATCTTATCACTATTGCTATAATAGTCTCATTTCAGAGCCAAACAATTATTTGTTAGGAGATGTTGAAGCTAGAAAATTGGTTTGTACCTCAAGGAGCAGAGAGAATATAGGGAAAAAAAAAAAATCTGATCTCTTGCTGCACCATTGATTTCTGGAGGTAGAAAAGACCAAATGAGAATTAAAATGCTTTCCATCCAGAGAGTAGTTCAAATGGGTTTTGATTAAGCACAAAATCTTTTCAGATGAGTTGCTAAAATAATAGTCTTACTTTTAAGTCAAGGAAGAAGTTAGATAAATTGACACCTAAGATCAAATATTCAAATGAAGAGACATATTTGTAATATTTGTATCTGCTTTGAATTCAGAAGGAAAAAAGAAAAATCACCATGACTACTCACATTTTTAATAGTTTGCCAGATTTTTCTACTTGAGATCAATCATTCGTCATTCAACCAGTAATTTTTTAGTTGTCCTCTATGTACCAGACACTGCTTGCACCAGGGAATTCCCAGTCCTCTGAAGAAGAAGACAGGTCATCCGAACACAGGGCAATGAATATTCTGGTGGAAGTTCAATTAGGATTTTACTGGATCCCACACAAGGGATACCTAACCCTGGCAGGAAGTGGAGGCAGAAAAGGTTTTCTTATGACTCCTCAATTGACTCTTGAAAGACATGCAGAAATCTGCTAGCAACGATGGAAGGTAAGGTACAGAAAACAGCACAGAGAGCAAAGAATACAGTATGGGAAATGTTTTAAATATTTCAGGATAACCAACAATGCAACATGCAGTACCCTAGCTATTTTGCAATTCTGTTGTTCACATATTTAAAATTGAATTTGCTGTCCCTCCTGAACCTTGAGCCTTCCATTCTTCTTGAAATACTCCTAGTTTCAATCCTTAGGTTCCCCTTTAATTTTTCCTTTCACCTCATTTTTCCCATTCAGGAGCTAAATTCAACCTCTTCCAATTGCACACCATGTGGGTTTGTGGGGGAGGGTGTTCGTTTTGCTTGCTTTATACCAGGGATTGAACCCAGGGCACTTAACCACTAAGCCACATCCACAGCCCTTTTTAATTTTATTTATTTACTTATTTGTTTGTTTGTTTTTTATTATTTTGTTTTGAGACAGGGTCTCACTAAGTTACTTAGAGCCTCACTAAGTTACTGAGGCTGACTTTAAACTTTCGATCCTCCTGCCTCAGCCTCCCCAGCTGCTGGAATTACAGGTGTACACTACTGCACCCGGCAACCATGTGCTTTTAATTTCCTCCCTTATCCAATTGCCAGTACACTGAACCAAGTCCTTTGTACTTTATACCTAGACAATGGCAAGAGCTAGCTCTCTTCTCCCTGTTTCATCAACTCATTCTGTTGTCTTTAGGTTTTTTTTTGGTTTTTTTGGGGGGGTTAGGAGGGGTGGAGTACAATATTTTTTCAGTATTTTTTTTCTTTTTTAAAAATTTTTACTTTTTCTTTTTAGTTATACATGACAGTAGAACCTATTTTAATATATTTATACAAGCAAGGAATGTATCTTATTCTACTTAGGACCCCATTCATGGATATACGTGACAGTGGGATCCACTGTGATATTTTCCTATGTATACATAGGAAAGTTATGTCTGATTTATTCCACTATCTTTCCTATTCCTGTCCTCCCCTCCCTTCCCTTCATTCCCTCTTGTCTAATCCAGTGAAATTCTAGTTGTCCACTCCACCTTATTGTGTGTTAGCAACCTCATTCAGAGAGAACATTTGACCTTTGGTTTTTTGTGATTGACTTATTTTGCTTAGCATGATAGTCTGCAGATTCATCCATTTACCAGCAAATGCCATAATTTCATTCTTATTTATGACTGAGTGATATTCCACTGTGTATATGTAACACATTTTCTTTATCCATTCATCTGTTGAAGGGCACCTAGGTGGATTCCATAGCTTAGCTATTGTGAATTGAGTTGCCATAAATATGATATGGCTGTGTCACTGTAGTATGTTGATTTTAAGTCCTTTGGATATATATCAAGAAGTGGAATAACTGGGTCAAATGGTGGTGACCTTGATGATGAGTTTCTTAAACTCCATCTGTTCATCTGTAGCATAAAACCCATCATTTGCAAAGCAGGCAAATGAATATTAATCTGGTCCACTCAGCTTGTATAATCATAGCTCCCATTATGCATCTACATGACCCCCCTCCATCAAGTGTCCCCACTTGTCATTCTGTATGCCCACCCATTTAGTTTCTACCATAACCTATGTTTAAAGCTCACCAACTGAATCTTCCATATGCTTAAACAGCTTCACTCATTCCCTTGTGCAGCCTTACCAAATCAAACCAGGTTATTTCTCCAGTCTAAGAGTTGGTATGATTTGATGATTTAAAAATAGTTTTAGTAGCTGGGTACAATGGTGCACACCTGTAATCCCAGCAGCTCAGGAGCTGGAGGCAGGAGGATTACAAGTTCAAAGCCAGCCTCAGCAACCTATTCAAGGCCCCAAGCAGCTTAGCAAGACTCTGTCTCAAAATAAAAATAATTCTTAAAGGACCAGAGATGTGGCTCAGTGGTTAAGCCCTTCTGAGTTTAATCCCCAGTACAATCAATCAATCAATAATTTAGTAAAGACAGGAAAATAACTATTTATTTAGAATCTACATTTATACCAAATCACTTAATGCTCAATGAGCTAAGTATTGTTTTGCCAACAAAAAAATTGAGGTTAAAAGACAGCTAATATATAAGAACCCAAGTCAAGATTTCTCCAAAGACTTTGATCTTTTACATACATCATGACATGCCATTTCTAAACTAATCATGCTAATGGTCATCATGATCATTGTTACCAACAATCTAGCATTTACTTTGTGGCAAACTGTGTACTAATATTTAAGATGATCTTAGAAATGTCTAAAGCAAGTTATACAAGAGATGACAGAGAGTGAAGAAATGGTAATATTCAAACAGATAATAACTCAGAATATTCTAGAATTATTGAACCCTCAAATGTAGGAAGCATCATGAGTCTAAGCAGACCATAAAAATAAATTCACCCCCCCCAAATTAGAGTGAAAACATAAGACAAAAAGTTTAATTTCTCTTCATTGTATCTTAACCTCCAAGTTTTCTCTTTTCAAATCCATGGACCCCTGAGTGTGACAGAATCAGTCAGTCATGGATAACTGGGAATTCATTGGTTAGTTTGTTTCTGCCTAGAACATCTGGAAGAGAATAATCTGGAGTCTCACTCTAGAAGAACCATTTTGAAATATGAGTATTGACTCAGAAAGACAGCTTCAGCCCCGTTTTAAAGTAGGACTTTCAGATATAAAAGAACAGAGAGAGTGAGAGTTCCTGCCACTAACAAAGGAGAAACCCGGGTGGACCAAGAAAAACATGGTAAGGGCATATGATGACATATTATCCTTCCTCAAATTTGACTTCAGGTCAATCCTCCCTGGTGGTAAATAGGAATTTTTAGAAAATTATCCTATGTTCCACTTACTACTTCTAAAGGCCCCCACATCAAATTGGGTTTATCCTGTCACAAATGACAAGTGGCAAAATCATAAAGCAATACTATTATGTAATAGGGAAGGCACCAGAGAGCTGAGTTTGAGCCCTAGTTCCAAAGTGTTCTTACTATGTAATCTTGGAAGCAGTTCCAGCATCAGCAACACTTGTGAAAACATGTCAAGTATGGCAGTTATTATATCAAACAAACCATGATCTAAAAGCGAAGTGCACACTGGGTCCTGCATAATCAAAGACAGTAACAAGCCTTCTGAGCAAAACCTCAGTCTTAGGGGGAGACCCTTCGAAAGTACTTAAACAGAAATTCCCATCCTCAGAAGTGAACAGTTGTCAAACTCATAACCCAGAACCCAGAGTAGAATCCAAGGTCATTGAGCCACCCCTGAGATGGATGGCAGCACCGTTTTCAGTTTGAATGATCCAACCCAAATGCATTACTGACCACAGGTGGACCACATTTATGCTTCTTTCTCTTTCTCTGCTTCTTTTCTTTCAAAAAGCGCTAGAGCATATAATTACTTGATTTTCACACAATGGCCAATTGTCTCAAATAACAGGGAGATGAGGTAAATTTAATTCAGAGAGCACAATTTCTATGACTGTCATCAGAAATAGATTCATTTGACTTACTTTGTTTGATTCTAATGAACACATTTTAAAAAGTTAAGGTAGTCTGATTTGCTTATTTAAAAAAAAAAAAATTCTCCTTACCAACAAGCCTAGATTTGTATTGTGTCTAAGAGTTGTCCTGAGCCACTGTGCTGGGACAGAATCAGGCCAGTACGGTGAGAATGATTCAGGTTAATGGATGGTCTTGCATGTTTCTTTAGGACTGAAAGATGTCATTGCTTATTCTAAGTCACAAATGAAGTAGACAAGGGCAATATTTAGGAAATGCTTTCGCTGCAATCATGTTGAAGGTCTCTAGGCTGTGGATGGTGAATAAATCCTCTGAGCCGACATATGCATAAGGTAAAATACTGAGATGAATCTGCTTCTCTCCAGTTCAGATCCTCTCACTACAGAAATATTCTAATGCCAACACTTAAGCTATTAGAAATAGTGAAATAAATCCTTACTCTAAAAGGAATCTCGGTGACACTGTATATAATTTGTTGACACCAAATAGCATTAGGCCTTCCCTAGGCATTTATTTTTCATTCTCCTGTGTCTCATACTACCCTGGAAGAAAATATTAACAACTGAAAAACTTCACCAGTTCCTGACCTTGAAAAATTCTAGTCATATGATTTTGTCTTAAAAGATAGGAATTAAAAAGTACTAATTCTGGAGACAGGCACCCCTGGGTTCAAAGCACAGTTCTGTCTCTGTTATTAGCTACATAATATGACAAAATTTCCTCGATTTCACTAACTCTGATATCATATGTATAAAATGGGCCTAATTATGCCATCTCACAGGGTCGTTGGGAGCATAACACTGTGGTTAAGGTCATGGTCTCCAGAGTTAGTCTATCTCAATATCAGTCCTATTTACCACATAGTGATGTGTGATGTTAGAGAGATCGCACAACTTTCATGTGCTCCAAAGCTGTCATTTAAAAAATAAACCTCTTAAGATTGATGTATTACTAAGATAAGGAATATAATCAAGGCCATCCAATTCGACAAATAAAATTATAAGATGTTCAAAAAAATTTGAATTCCAGAAGAAAAAAAGCAATTTAGCCCCATACTAGCACTAAAATTATGTTTCCACCCGAATTTCACATTTAACTAGGTATCCTGTATTTTACTTGTCTATTCTGCACAGACACACTATGATGCATATTATTACAATAAAATTTCACTAATATTCATTATAAAATTAACTATGCTACAAAGAAGATATTCCTTGCTCAGTAGGATATAAAGTTGTATGGAAGAATTGATTTTCTTAAAGAAAACAGATAAACAGAGATTAGTAGATGGAAGATAGTTTAGTTTAAACTGCTAATATTGATGGAAATAATGTAAATAGTAATGAGAATGATAATTCCATCTTATACACTTAGGAAAATGTTAGTACATACTGAATAATCAATATATATGAGCTAGTACTTAAATTCACAAATACAGGACTTAGAACACACTAATTGCTCAATAAATTGGAAGCATTGATAGAATTTCACCATTTGTTATAGCTCTTTTTTAGTCTTGCTGCCAAGAGCCCCAGAGCTTGATTTAAATATAAGTTTCAAATAAAAACTGTCTCAGTAACACTGTCTCTTTGTTCGCCTTGGAACAATCAGGCATCATTCCTACAATCACTAATTTATTCAATGAATGCTAAGTATTCATTAGACTCTTGCCACATGTTGACCACAACAGCAGTATCTGAAACCATGGAAAGTCTCATAGCGTAGGGTTGGGCACATTCCCACCGAAAGCAGGAAGTTACCATGGCCACCTCTATCCTCAAAACTATTAAGAGGGAATAAGAAGCTAAAGGTAAATTACTCTGTACTCTGCCAGGTACCTGCTACCTGTTTAGAAAATGAAGTTGCCATTCTTGTTACTATTTTCATTATTTTTTTGTCAATGTTAGCAGATAAAACTAAACCACCTTGTATATTTTACCTTTACCTATTCTCTTTTTACCTGTGTTCTTTAAGAACACCAATTTTCCATGCAACTTTGTATCTTACTGAGGAAGGAACATCTTCTTTGTGACATAGTTACTTTTGTAACAAATGTTGGTTAAATAAATATTATGCAATGATATGTATTATAGTGAGATTCAGATAGTAATCAAATTACATTGCTGAAAATGATTCTGAGTATCTAAAGAAGCACTGAAAATTACCGTATCTCATGCAACAGTTTATTGATTTCATCAGAATACTTTTAACTTCATTGGGTAGCTAGAGATTAATTGCATGTTTATTAACTAAAGTGTTTTACAGGTTTTGCAAGTTTCTCTTACTATGAAATTACTAAAATGGGCAGAACACAGAATTTTATTCCACATAATCTGTGATCTTTATTGTGCAGAAATTTCCAAATGAATGAGACAGATGTAATACTGTATAGCAACATTGTCCTCAGTGCAGAGAGTGGGAAATTCTAGAGGAAACTTAAGATTCAGACAATCGTTCATATTTCACATAGTTACACAGCTGTCATAGCATAGTCACACAGGTAACATTCAATGAAATGTCCATAGTCACACAGCTATTAAGCAACAGAATCTGGCTTCTGAACTCCAAGAGCAAGAAGATGCCTTTGAGTTTCATGGCTACAGAATCTGTTGCCACGGAGCGTGACAGAGACAGGAATATCCCATATGGTAGCACTCTAAGGCCTACTAACCATTACCATGTTACCACCCTCCTGGAGAACAGAGCTGTTAAAATTGTAGTTGGAATAAACTGGTATAAAACTGCAACCATTTCTTCCAATCTCAGGCAATAGCATCTGGATCTCAACCTTGTTGAACCTGGAGTTTTCAGAGTGAGAGAAACTAAGTGCTTTGCATGGTGGGACGGATACTGAAATACACTCCAGGAAGTCTGACGACATTGATGAGCTATTCTGGCCAACTAAGGAAAGGCAATAACCTACCTAAAGTTTGAGGAAATGCTTGAACTAGTAGATTTATTCCAAATGTAGGAGATTCATAATGAGACAACAAATACCCTTTTGAATACAGAAAAAGTTCAACTTTATTGTGGGCACAGGAAGTTGCTCAAGGGATTATTACGATATCAATGTAATAATCAATGTAATGTCAATGTAATGCTGGATGGGTTGGCAAGAAAAGCCAGTCCAGATATAGGTGACTGGGAACAAGGAACCTGAAAGGGCAGGGTGCTACTGAGCTCTTCTGGGGGTTAGAATACCAACAGGGTCCTCCTGTGAGGATCACAGAAAACTGTGGCTCTCTGTTCCACTTACGTTGTCCTCAGGTCTTTATAAAAGCATGACTCCACAGAGTGCCCCTCTTGGACAACAAAATGGAGGAAGAGCTTTAGCAGTGGACTGGAAGAGACAGATGAAGAACCCACACACAGGAACCTAGAGAGAGAAACAGCATCCAAGACATACCTAAGGAACATGTCAGTGCTTCCCAATAATTTCCAGAAGTATTCAAGGCAAGATCAGACCACTCATGATCTTAAAATAAAGGGTCTTGGTACCATGACCTTGTCCTCCACTCTTCTACCCTCAACCCACAAGGGCAGGAGACTCTAGAAATGTCTGGGCTGTCTCTGATCTATCTCCCCAAACCATTTCACCAGGAAAACATTTACATTGAAATAAGATCTGTACGCTCTCCTTATGAATTCCACCTTCTCTCTATTCCACTCACAAACTCAATCATTCCTGCTGTTTCTAAATTGCCACTTTTGTTCAGTTAGACGGTGAGAGATGACTTCACTCTGCTATGCCTTCATGTATTCTGATCTGATTGTTGGGATTGTTTCCAATCAATGTGCTGCGTGTTTTGTTTTGTCCTTTTTCTTTTTCCAGTAGGGAAGGTGGTAGGAAAGGCAGGAAGGAGCAGGTGCTTGGGGAGAAGTCCCAAATGTATTCAAACTGAAACTAAAATCAAGTAAAATATGCACTTCCAGATTTTTGCATTTTTAATACTTCCATTCAAGAGAAGAGTGATGTTTTTGTTATGCCATTTGCTTGGGCTCCTTTCACTACTTGTCTTGCATAACAAGTTGTCTCCCTTCCTTCTTCTTCTCCTCCCACAGAAGTGCTACAGTCTGTTTAGTGGTCCTCCAGGATCCTGTATAATACACCGTGTTGCCTTCCCGCCAGCCTCTGTGTAATCATCACTAGATTAATTGCCCAGGCTACAGATGTTTCACTAATTATCTTTTCATCATAGTGATATGCAATCCCACTTGTGTCCCTCCAAACCTTCGCTCATTATAATAATAAATGTCCCATTCCTTTTCTACAGCATCTCCATTCTGCGGACTCCAGAGTACTCAAGGAAAACAGGAATTGTTCCCTACCTCCCCTGAAAATAGTTAGACATTCCTGATGCTAAGCAATTCCTTGCAAATTTAAACAGTTGAAGAGCCAGAAGTGAGAAGAATTGATTTGCTCAAAGCCTCAGGAGACCACTATGTCAGCAAAGTAACCAACTCCCCAGAGGTTAACTGTACTAAACCCAGGCATAAGGGACACTGACCCGTAAGGATCATATTGATGTTTCAAAGGCCTCACAAGCACAAGTTTCTTTGTGCAAAACATCCTGCAAGAATAACTTTTAAGTAAACTCCTCACCCCCATCCCGCCACCCTGTTTACATGGTTAATCTTGTATGGTTATAGATAACTGAATGTGGCTATGCTATCCACAGAAGAATGAACTGAGTCATGGGGGTCATATGACAGTAAATGGACAGCTTCCTAGTTCCTTCTGAGGTATCCCATTTATAAGAGTTGCCTTACTTGTTCTTTTTGCATCACAGAAGTCCTGTGGGGTTTTCGCATTAGAGTTCAACTTTGACTCACTTCCTTGCTGGGTCTCAGGTACTCCGTGGGTGCTCTCTTCCTGCCTTTTCACATTCTGCCCTGTCTGTCCTCACTGCCCCTAGAAGCCTGCACATCCTTCAGTGCTCATTATAAATCATCACCAGTCTTTCCCTTGACCTCCATTGTGCAGTGTTCCAGGAACATGAAAACTGGAACAGTCGCTGCCCTCGAGGAGCCTGTGATAAAGTTAGGGAAAGAAGACTCGTAAGAAGTTAGCTTTGTCAAATGTGCAGCCTGAATATAACCAAAGCACTGCAGTCCCCATTCCCAGCGTCATGAAATTGAGACTAACAGACTAGCAGCGTGACTCCAATTTTTATGTCATCCCTGGAGAAATTACCTATTCCCAAAGTGTCTGTAGGATGAGCAACCCCCTGAAGAGTGCTTTCCAACATACTTTGTTATTTACTTACTTGTGTTTCTTACTGACTGTTTGCTCCCAAAAGCATGTAAATTCTGTGAAGACGGGGAATTTTGCCTGTTCACTTGGGAATGTCAAGAGTGGTACTGTGCCTCGCTCACTGCAGACAACTATTGGTTGAATGAATAAATGCCTTACCTTTATTCTTAATATATTCTGCCTGGGTAAAACTGTTTCTCAGAATTCACCACAGAAAATGCTCCCCAAGACCAGTCTTCAGAGGCCTTTCTGTACTGAATCACTGTGATAAATCTCTTTTATCCTTTCCTCCCGGTGATGGAGCGCTGCAGGAAAGACTTCTGCAGCTCTTCCAGAATTACTGCTTCCAAACCCTTGATTGATACCTGTGGAACAGAGCAGATGATATCATTATAATTCCTTGATGTGTTTACTTTCGCGTCAACTTCCCCACTGGAATGTCAGAAGTCTCCAATGCTTTTTAATATACAAACTTTGTTTGATGAAAAATAAGATTTCTCATTAGCAATTTGTTGGACAAAATGAATGAACCAATAAACGATATTCATAAGGGGACAAAATGTCAAGACCTGGGGTCTCTCATGTTCTTAAGTTACTGACTGTAGACCTAAATATGAGGAGACCTTTCAAGAACAGACCATAAGCTTAATACACTTAATATAGAAATTATATTGTTTTTAGTAATTCTTAGTCTTGATCTCCTTGACCATCAGGCATTTTTCCAGGTGGAATTAAATAAAAAGCTGAGGAAACATTTGCTTTTTTAATGCAATTTAAAAAAAAAAGAAATAGAATTTAGAAAACAATCTATATACAATTCAGCACACAGGACTGTTGGCATTTACCCATACTGTAAAAGATGGATGTGTGAATGTACGCATCTATCTCTCTGTATATATATAGATATATTTTTTTAAATGTCATGTCAATTACAAATGAATAAAAGGCATCTCATAGTCTGTGGGTCTCAGGGATTTATTGGATTGATATTAAGAGGCAATGTTCCATAACATGAGAATTCTTTCTGATTCTTTCAAGTCACAAATCAAACAAGAAAATCAAGCAGCATCTTCACTGAGCCTGACTGGCTATTTCAAGGGCTCAGTGTCAGTAGTACTTTCCTTAATCAAACAGTAAGGAGTACACAGAGCGTTTTAATTTAAAAACAAAAGATAAAAATTTCTATAAAAAAAAACAGGTTAGCAATTGAGACCCAACAAGTGAGGACTATCTAAACAACACAAAACAAATGAAGCTCTAGAAGACTAGGGGAGAATTTTTAAAACCCACAACTACCAGTTACCAAATAACAATTAATTAGTATAACTTGATATTTGAGGCAATAAATCAAGACTTAACAATTCAAGGTAGAAATCAGTAGGGTGCAACACACAGAGCAGATGCTAAAATTGAGTATGAATTTTAATGAAAGCACTTTTTAAAAACCTTTGCTTTGCACTTAACCTGATGAATTCCTCTCTGGTAGATTGCCTCTTGTTTTTGAAATTCTTCACCTCTCCTTCTCTCCTCATTTTTTTTAACAATATGATTTTGCATATCCTCCTGCTAAAATCAGGATATTTCTCTGACCCAATAACATTTTGTGTGGCCAGATGACTTGGTTTGCTCAAGAGAATGGGGACAGCAGTGGCAATGTCCCTGTCCTGAACCTAGGCTGGAAGAGACATTCTGTGTTGCTAGTTACCCTTCCTCCTTTTCTTCCATCACATGCCTTGGCTTTCCTGCTGAACTTTAGAGGATAAGAAATACACAGAGCTGACTCTGCCCTGATCAACTGTTTGGAGCCAAGCCCAGCTGATCCTAGCCCTGACCACAGTCTATAGTTGTAGAACAAGGAAAAAAATAATGGGAACTACGATTTTATCCCTGACCTTATCTGCAAAGATATTTAATAATCTTCTAAAAATTGTGTTCGGTTTGCTGCAACTGGGTTCCTTGTCCAAGACGGTGAAGGGTATGTGGCCATGCACAGGTGAACAGAGCTACCTGTGGATGAAAGGGATGCAAGAATTTGTGATAAGTAAAAGCATAAATCTACCTTTGATTTTTGATAAATATGATTTAAGGGAAAAGTATGATTTCATGACCCAAATTGGCATCCTAATAAATTTTGTCTGTAATTTATAATCTGCCATACCAAATAATTATTGAGAATTCTTATTTCTTTCTGAAAAATGTATTCATTTATTTTCATAATTATACTGCTAAGAAAAATATATTAGACAAATAAATTTAGTGGCAACAGGACAAAACAGGACAAAATCATTTAAGTCTGTTCAATCTGCTCTTGAAAACGCTATACACTGATAGCTTATAAACACAAGTAAGTGATTTCTCAGAGTTTGGGAAACTGAAAGGTCTAAGATCTACATGCTCACAGGCTCGGTGTCATAGATGGTGTCTTCTAGCTGCATCTTCACATAGTGAAAGGGGGGAACTCTAACCTCTTCAGCCTAATCCCATTCATAAGACTCCACCCCCATGACTTAAATCACCTCCCAAGGTCTGCAACTCCTAATATCATCACATCAGGACTAGGTTACAACACATGAATTCTGATCAGACATAAACACTCAAACCATACTGGATGCTAAAACTATAACTGACATGAACATGTTTGTCAATCTCAAGAAACAAGATGATTAGTTTTATAACCAAAGCACAAAGTACAAAGTACATTTTCCATCAACAGAGTAGCAAGCACTACATAAGTTTCTCCATCAAGTGTTCGTCTTCACAGAGGAGATGAGTAGAAGAAACTGAGTTGACTAACAAAACCCAGAAGTCTCTAGCATTGGCCGGAGTTGTATAAATACAGTCTCTTCTATGAGGCCAAATGGTCCTTAACACAGAAATTAACTTCAGTAATATGAAGATAAAGTATTTTAGTATACCTGGTAAGTGCTTATAATGTCCTTACCCTTTATATAAATACTGAGTACCTTCTATATGCAAAGCACTCTGCTGGGTATTTGAAGGATATAATACTGACTCAGGCATCATCCTTAACTGAATCTAGTTCAAACAAAGATGTGATCACTAAATCTATCAAGACACTTTAATGTCCAACATACCATGTCTCCCTTTCTCCCTGTTGAAGCTCTATTTATGCTTCAGGGTGCATCTCAGGTGTTACTTTCTTCTATGAATCTGCTCCTACACCCCTCCCAAGTGGTTGGCACATGGATCAACAGTGTGTTATTCATAGCTTCAGGGTTGAGGCCTGGTTCTGCATGTTCTGCAAGATGTCTGCTTAGAGGCACAGGACATACTTTCCCTTCACCAAAAGATCAAATATGGTGGGGAAAAAAAAAATCAAAGAATAAACATCTGCTATTGGCTAGAACATTCTGAGGAGAGCATTAGAGTGTAGTGCAAATTAAAAAGAGAAAACAGTGGAACATGGAAATTCTAAATGGCCTAGTAAAGATGGGAATAAAGCATAGTGCATTGACTGTCCCATTGTCCCAGTCTGGACCAGTCTGAATCCAAAAATTCCTCCCATGATAGGGAAAAGGTAAATGGCAGGTCCTCAATATCCCCCATTGACACCATAGGCAACTGAAATCTTTGCTTCTGAGAAATCCTGCAGCCTTCTCAGGCCCTGAGACTAGTTGGAACTGTCAAGGAGGAAGCACTGTTGCACTACCCCAGAGGGGAACTCAGTTCACCTAATACAATCCCCAATCAGACAACTGTTGCATGACTCTATTTAGAAAACAAATTCAACCAGAGCCAACCCTTGCTACTGTGCATAGCATACTCTCCCAAGCCACTAGTTCCTTATCCACACAAGCCACAAAAACTGCTAATTGTACAACATGACTTATGGGTGCCTTGCCTCTCTTCTATGAGCTACACCATACCACCTGGACCCCTAAATTACACCACCCCACACAGCCTCCATAGACTGACCCAATATCCATAGAACAAACATTCTTCGCATCAGCCAGCACTGGAACATTATTTGGGACAGACCATGTGTTAAGCCACAAAACAAGTCTCAGCAAATTCAAAAAAAATAAAATAAAAATCATATCATATATCTTCTCTGACCAAAATATAATAATAGAAATTAAATTTAAGAAAGAACTGTGGAAATTGTACAAATACATGGAAACCCAGCAACATACTCTTGAACTACAAATGGGTCAATAAAAAAAATCAAAAGGGATTTTGAATGTTTTTGCTGTGAAGAAATGGCAAATGTTTGAAGAAATTTTTAACCTAATTGCACAACATACACATGTATCAAAACATTACATGCTACCCAACCAGTATATACAATTTTTATGGCTTTTATGAGCCAGTTTAAAAGTTAATTGAAGTTTTTAAAAAGAAATCAAGAATAAAATTTTAAAACGTCTTGAAACAAATGAAAACAAAAAAGAACATACCAAAACCTGTGTTATACAGCAAAATAAATATTTGAAATTGTATTCATAAAAACATGCACTGATCAAAAAAACAGATTTCAAATGAAGAGCATAATGATGTAATTCAAGGAGCTAGAAAAAAAAAAACAAAAGAAATAAAGAAGATCAGAGCAGAAATAAATTAAACAATTTTTAAAACTAAAGAATCGATAAAACAGCAAGTTGCCTATTTGAAAAGATGATCAACACTCCTGTACCTATACTATTCAAGGATAAAGAGAGAAGACCCCAATAAATAAAATCAAATAAAAATGGAGATATTACAATTGATATATAGAAAGATAGGATCATTAGGAAATATTGCAAGCAACAATGTACAATGACTTGAAAACCTAGAAGAAACTCATAAATTTCTGAACACATACATGTAACCTATCAAAGTTGAACCATGAAGACATAGAAAGCTTAGGTAACCAGTGAGGAGGAAGGGGACTGAATTAGCAATAAAAGTCTCCCAACAAAGAAAGGCCAGAACCAGATGGTTTCGCTACTGAATTTCACTGAACTTTTAAAGAACATTGTTCTTCAGGTTTTTAAAAAATAAGTAAGTGAAAATGAAGAAGTTTTCAAATTCTTTCTGAGGCTAGTGTTACCCTGATACCAAAACCAAACAAGGACACACACACACACACACACACACACACACACACACAAAGAAAACAATAGATCAAGATCCCTGATGAACATGAATGTAAAAATTCTCATCAAAATACCACCAATTGAATTTAACATCATGTCAAAAAGATCATAAACCATGATAAAAGGGAACTTATCATGGGGATGCAAGGAAGTTTCAACATGCACAAATCAACAAATGTGACAAAAGTCATATAATCTCAATAGATGGAGAAAAGGCAACTGAATAAAATTCAACAACTCTGCATGATAAAAATTCTTAACAACTAAGGCCTAGAAAGACTATACATCAACATAATGAATCCTATGTACAACAAAAACACTGTCAACACCACACTGAACAGAGAAAAGCTGAAAGCATCTCCTCTAAGATCTGAAACAAGACAAGGATGTTCAGTTTCACCAGTCTTATTCAACATAATACCAGAAGTCTTACACATAGCTATTAGTCAAGAGAAATAAATAAAAGACATACAATTAGGAAGGGAGAAAGTCAAAATCATCCCAGTTTCTAGACAACATGATTCTGTATATGGAAAATCCTAAAGACTCCACCAAAAGACTAACAGAATGATCAACTAATTCAGTGAAGCTGCAGGATACAAAAATAATGAACAAAAATCAGTAACACTTCTATACACCACTGACAAAATTTCGGATAAAAATAAAATCAAGGAAGCAATCCCATTTACAAAAATCACAGAAATATAAATTACATGAAAATTAATTTAACCAAGGAGGGGAAATGGTTATGAAAACTTCAAGACACCAATGAAAGGAATTGAAAAAGTCAGAAAAAGATAGAAAAGCCTTCTACATTTGTGGTTTGGAAGAAATATTATTGTTCAAATAACCATACTATCCAAAGCAACTTATAGATTCAATATAATCTCCATCAATACCAAGAGCATTCTTCATTGAACTAAAAAAAAAAATCCTAAAATTCATATGAAAGTACAAAAAGACCCCAAATAGCCAAAGCAATCTTGAGCAAAAAGCAAAGCTAGAGGCATCATGATACCTGATCTCAAGATATACTATAAGGCCATAGTAATTAAAACAACATAATACTAGCATAAAAATCATAGGTCAAAGTAACAGTATAGAAATCCCAAAATAAATCCACACATCTATATCTAAGCGCAACTCAACAATGACACCAAAAATGTACATTGAAGAAAGGACTGCCTTGGCAGTAAATGGTACTAGAGTACTGAACACTCGTGTACCAAAGAACAAAACTTGGATCCTATCTCTCATCACATATAAAATGCAACTCAAAATGGATAAAAGACCTTAATATAAGAAAAAAATCTATAAAGATACTAAGAAAAACAGAGGTGATACTTCATGCCATCAGTATAGGCCATGACTTTGGGTAAGACTGGAAAAGCACAAGCATCAAGAGCAAAAATTGTCATATGGGATTACATGATACTAATAATCTTCTGTACAACAAGGAAACAACCAACAGAGTGGAGACAACTACAGAAAAGGAGAAAGTATCTGCAAATTATTCATCAGACAAAGGAGTAATATCATGACTATAAAAAACACTGTTATCATTTTGTTGCTTTGACCAAAATGTCAGATAAGAACAACTTGGAGGAGAAAAAGGTTTTTTTTGGCTCAGTGTTTCAGATAATTCCATGGTCAGCTAGCCTCAAGGAAGAAACTTCATGGTGGAAGGGTGTGGTGGAGGAAAGCTCTCAGCTAATGGCAGAGGAGAAGCAGAGAGACAGACATGAGTAGGAAAGATATAGTTACCACGGCCACACCCCCAAGGACCTACTTCCTCCAACCATGCCCCACATGCACACAGTTACCACACAGGAGCTCATTTAGATTATTAAGCTATTAAATGAAGTAATTCATTCATGTGATCAGAGCCCTCATGATCCAATTGCCTCCTAAAAGCTCCACCTCTGAACCTGCTGTACTGGGGACCAGGTTTTCAACACATGAGCTTTGGGGAGATGGTCCAGATCCAAAACACACAGACACAAAATACCGAACAGCACAAAATCAAATAATCCAATATCAAAATGGGAGAATCATCTGAATAGATGTTTCTCTAAAGAAGAAATACAAATGACTAACAAGTATAAGAAAAATGTTCAACATCACTAGCCATCCGGGAAATGCAAATTGAAACCACAAGGAGGGATCATTCCACCTCAGTCAGAATGGCTATTCTCAAAAAAGCAAATTCCAGTGAGGATACTGGTGGAATGTAAATTAGTACAACCAGTATGTAATATAGTAGGGAGCATCCGCAAAAAGCCTAAAAATAGATCTATCACATAGTTATCCAACTTCTAGGTATATATCCAAAAGAAATGAAATCAGCATATCAAAGAAACCTGTACTCTCATATTTATTGAAGTGCTGTTCCACAATAGCTAAGAAATGGCTACCTGCCCATCCATGGATGAATGGATGAAGAAAACATGATGTCTATACACAGTGGAATATTATTCAGCCATAAGAAATAAAATCTTGACATTTGCAGCAAAATGGATAGAACAGGAGAACATTATGGTAAGTGACCTAAGCCAGATATAAAAAGACAAATGCCACATGATCTTTCACAAATGTGGAAGCTAAAAGAGTTTATCTCAAAGTAGAATAGTGATTGCTAGGGACTAGGAAAAAAAGGGAGAGACTGGATAATGGATAACAAAATGCAGTTAGAAAAGAGAAATAAATTCTAGTGTTCTACAACACAGCAAGGTAACTATAGTTTACAAAAAACTGTTATATATTTGAGAAAAACAGAAAGAGGGAGTTTGAAGACTACAAATGTAAAAAAAAAAAATCACAAGATAGAAATAAAATCACCCTGATTTGATCATTACACAATGCATATCGCACCATATCCCATGAATATGTGTAATTTTTATGTTAATTAAAATGAAAACAAAAATAAAAAGTAATTCTGTCCCCCTGAGATAGTTTCTGAATAGAATCCAAGAATTCTGAAAGGGTTCAGGAAAAGGAAGAAACCATTTTGACATCCTGTTTTCTGTAAAGTTTTATGAAAGAAGATTCGATTTTTCAGAGACAAAGACAAAATTTCAACGTTCTGAGGGCTCCTGTGAGCATTTGAATTTACAGAAACCAGATTTATACAAACATGTGAAAGATAAATGATGTGTTAATTTAAGTCTGCTTCCTCTCAAGCACCGTCTCCCACCTGTTGCCTTGACGCTGCTGTGAATGCCCCTGTTTTTGGCGTTTGCACAACGAAGCGTGAGCATCCGAGGCAACATAAGGGTAGGAGGACTGGTGCTGAAAGTGACAGCGCCAACAAGCCAGTAAACAAACACAAAACTTTATGCCTCCGCCTCCGCTTTTATTTGCTTTTTCTCAACTCTCCCATCAGTAACCAGGAGAGCCTCACCACGACCGCTCAGCATATGAAACCCCCTCGTAGGCGGGCAAAGTTGCTCAGCAAAGACAAAACACAGGTCAGAGAGTCAGTTAGGAATAAGCCAGGAACGGGCCAGCAGGCAGGCTCACCGGATGGTCATGGCCTTAGTCATAAGAACGGAAAGAGGGAAGAAAACACACCACGCTGTCAGCTCAAGTGTTCTCTGAATGGTTATGTAATGTCTCATCGATTCTCTGGATCACTTGGCCACCAAGAGGAACAAGAAAGAGTTGTCAAAGGATAAAACTTCTCGGTTTTACTCTGAAACAAGTTAAAAGCAAGATCAAGAACAAATGGCTCTGTTTGTCTGTCTCAATTTCCTCCTTGATCTAAAGGAAACTAACTCGATTTCTGAGATCCTTTTCAGCTATGAAAATTCAAAGGGTCTTAATACACAAATGAAAAGAGAAAAAAATATCTTTAAGAAAACAAGGAGGGGCTGGGGATATAGCTCAGTTGGTAGAGTGCTTGCCTTGCAAGCACAAGGCCCTGGGTTCAATCCCCAGCACCCAAAAAAAAAAAAAAGAAGGAGAGGAGGAGGTCCCATTTTATTCTCCAGACTGGTCCATTACTGCACACTGATGTCTTTTCCATGAGAAAATTCCCAGATACTCACTGAAGACAATAAAATGCATCTTTGTGTAAACTTAAAATGTTGATGCTGTCTGAACACACTGTTATTGAACCATGTGCAGACTACATCTGCATGCTTTTATTCCCCAATTGAGCAAGTACTGATATAGATTTAAGAACCCTGGAGCCTGTTATGTTAGCCTCAGGCTGGGGTGCCAACTTGCCATAAAGTCCCACTGGATAAGTTTGAAACAGACAGGCATACTCCCCACAAATGAGAGCTCACAGTCACTGAAAAATCAGATGACAAATCTCTAAATATGTGTGCTCAATTTACCATGCAAATTTAAAATATATTTTGTACATATATATACTACATGTTATATATAAATTTACATATACATTTTACATAGACACTCTAAAAATGTGTTCTAATTATTATGCCAGCAACTATAAAGAATAGTAAGTAAAGTAATTCACAATGTCTATGGTCAGGGAACTTAGAAACTAGCTAACAGACAAGGTAATGGATCACTTTTCTATATAAAGTTTTAATAAAAATAATAGCTAACTCTTCACCAGCTTCCAGTCACTATTGCACAAACTTTACATGTATTGAGTTATTTGACACAAGATCCCTAGAAAGTAGGAGCTAGTATCAAGTCCATTTTATAAACAAGGTAAATGAGGTAGGGAGGGGTTAGGTAAATCACAGAGCACATAAGGGTCAGAGTCAGGATTCTAAGTCAGAGTCCATTAGCCACATTCCTGTACTGACTCAATACAACACAAGACAACAGAAAAATGAGGGCACAGGGTCACCTGTGATTACTTGGCAAATGAGTGATGCAAAAAATGTAACATCTGACAAGACCCTGCTGCACGCCAACCTTTGTGCAATCTAGAAACAAGAAGATAACTATTTATGCCTTACATTGTGGGTTTTGCACCAATAGTTTAATGTTTGATTATGCAGAGCTTCAGTGCCTTACTTCATAAAAGTTAAGTCCCATGTGTTTCAATTACCAGGGACCTAAAAGTTAGGTCATTGCTCATTAAAGCACTGGAGATTTTATTTTTTTTTTTTAAATCTCTTATAGCCTTCTGGATCGCAAAGGGGAAAAAGGATGCATTCAAAGCAAAATTCCTCTGGTTTGCTCTACCCTAAACCATCTGTGTAACAGTTCATCCTAGAGCAGTAATCACAGAGTTGATGTCACATTTACCCACTGAGATCTACAATCGAAACAGCAAACCCTCTTTATATTATTTTCTTCCATCATTTGCAATGACTGTCTACTTTTATTCAAAGCCAAGTATTTGACCTGACTAAGGTTTTACTAAATCAAACCTTTACATTGTTCTTAGGAACAAAGCAAGGACAGAAAACGTGTGGTGAGTGTTGGTGCTGACATACATCAGGACATTGAAATGGCAATTATTTAAATACCCTCATTTCTTCAATTTGGAACAGGGTGTACAGGGAAATAGAAGTTTAATTCTCTGTGAAGAGCCAAATTAGCTTTGCAGATAAGGAATAAAGGTCTGCACGCTTTTCACCAGCCTGCCCTAATCCCCAGGCTCCTCAGGCAGATCATTAGATAAGTCAGTCAGCAGTTAGCTTTGCCCGCCCCACAAAAGTGGCCAGCAGCCCTGCCCTGGCTAAACCAATAAATAATCAACTGTGAAATCGACACAATTCCTCAGGGCCACCATCTCCTCACATTTCTAACAACCTCCATTACCTAAGAGGACTCCTCCGCGCCGGGTCTCTAAAGTCGCAGCCCACTTCACTTTCACAGACAATTCCAGTCCTGCCTTGTACAAGCAGTGTCTCTGACTGTCTAAGCGAGGGCAGCTGCTCTTCTCTGTGCCCCTAAGATGTTCTCTTTCTGCACCTCTCACCATGGTTCTGAGCACGGGGTCCTGTCTTCTTGCGCTGACTCCATTTTTACATACTTAGGTTTCATTTCCTAACTACACATGGCGGGTGGCATGAGGCAGTGAAAGCACCTGAAATACAGAACACGGACTTCAAACTCCTGCCCTGAATTCACGTTTCAGCCTTAACAACTGCACACATTTCTTAAACTCGAGGAGCACCAGGTTCCTCTTCCATAAATGTCAATAAAGTGTTGTTATAAGGAAACAATAAGAAATAAGCAGAAAATGCCTTGTGCTGTGTCTCCCCACAGCACAAACAAGCGTACCTGCATCTATACACGTCTTATTGAAAGATTGCACCCTTCCTGAGCACAATGCATTTTTGCATTTAGTTCCTTTGCATCCTTAAGCTCATCTAGATCAGTGATTTGTACCTAGCAGGCACTCACAGTTTCAGCACTTTTTTTAATAAGCAGAATTTGCAAAGAGTCTGGTTTATTAGATGCTGAACAATATATTTAAAGAACTATTATAATATGGTGTTGTGTTTCCCAAAAAGGTATGATTTTCAGGCCCCAGTAAACTTCAGACACTCAGGATATTTACTAAGTTAAACTGGAAAGCACACTGGTCTCTATGTCTGTTATTGGTAGGGAAGTTCAGAGTCATCAACATAAAAAAACTTTTATGTTAAAATTTCACAGAGGTAACTTGCTTATTCTAAAGGTAATTTTACTCCCATTACATCTCTGCTTCATTTATTTCCTTAGCTACTTCTCAGGAACAGAGAAATTAAAAAGAAGTTTTTAAAAATCAGAACAACCAGTAACAGAGAGATGCATAAGAGAATTTTTCCAAGGCAAAAATCCAGATAGAGACAGTAACTTGGGTCTAGGCAGAGTTTTAAAATCACTGTCAGGAAAAGAATTAGGATGTATTTTAATCAGCATTTTCACTGTTGTGACTGAAAGACCCAACCATAACAACTATAGAAGAGGAAAGGTTTATTTAGGGGCTCAGGGTTTCAAAGGTCTCAATCCATCGTCAGAAGGCTCCATTCCTCCAGACTCGGGGCTTGAGGTGAGGAAGGACATCATGGCAGAAGAGTGTGGCAGAGGGAACCAGCTCACGTGATGATCAGGAAGCAGAGGGAGAGACTCCACACTACAGACACAAAATATATCCCCCATAGCCACGCCCCCAATGAGCCACTTGCTCCAGCCACACCCCACCTGCCTCCAGTTACCACTCAGCTAATCCCATCAGGGACTATTTCACTGATTAGGTTAAGGCTCTAACCCAATCTTTCTCCTCCAAACCATCTTGCATTGTCTCACATGTGAGCTTCTGGGGAACACCACAAACATAACAGGATTTCTTTGAGACAGAAAACCAACTAGAGTCAATTAAAAGGAAAAAGGAAACTTTTTACTAAAAAGATTCTTGGTATGCTCATGAGATCCACGGTCCAGGGAGAAGCTCAATCCGTTATTTTAAATGCCATTCTCTCTCCATTTCTTGGAGCTCATTGCTCTGCCTGTTTTCTTTCTTTTATTCCTGCATATTCACTCATTCGCCCTCATTCTTTTCCGGTTGCCTCCTCACTTCTTTTGTCGGTATTGCAGTAAACTTAGCCACGAGCAGCTCTGAAGCAGCATCCGTAGCTTATAGCTTTAGTTATCAGACTGTAATTGAATACATTTTTCAATTTTAGTCCAAAGTCTTAGGACAAGATAATTGGCCCAGTCTTGGGCAGGCACCCAAATCTGGACCTATCAACTGTGCCCAGGGTATAAAGTCACTGTCCCAAATGGTTGTCCAATTATAACCAAAGATGTGGAGGGTAAATCAGACAAAGGGAAGAGAGAATCATATGCAGTAGATTTAGCCTTAGGCAGTTCTTGTACCTCCAGCAGGAGTCCTTTCTGGTGTTTCCTTTTCTGTTACTTTGTACAAGGGAAAGAGTGCCAAACCATCTTCAACCATCAATAATAAGAGAGTTTCAATCACTACAACTGGGTAGTTATGGTGATCGGTTTATGCAATCATAGGTTTATGCAGATATATTCAGATAAGGCACAGTGAAGAAGTCCTGGCTCGATTAAAGCACAAAGATTAAATAATGGATTAAAAGCTAGTGATAGTTAGATAACCTCACAATACTTCAACAAAGTGCTTTTCAGCCATTAAAATCATGCTTTGAAAGGAATTAGATTGTCATGCAAAAATCTGTTCAGTAAAAGGGCAGAATACAGAATTTATGTAGCATAATCCTAACAATGTGATATATTGAAAATATACCAACACAACAATAGTTGTATCTGGATGCCAGGATTATAATGAGTTATTTTTTTCTTTATAGTCTTTCTACACTTTCTAGATTTCTTTTTACCAAAACTCTATTATTTTATAATCATAAAATTAAAGAGTTAAAGGCTCAGTAAAGGGTTCTTTAAAAGACGAGACACAGGTCACCAAAAGGTGGGTTGTACCATGTGTACCCGAGAGCGATGTTCAGGAATCCTGCTGTTCTTCTTTATAGTTCCCCTGGTTGTCTTTTGTGACAATTGGCCTGTAGTTAACCTAGAGATTTGCTGGAAAATCTGCTTAATCTTTGGAAGTAAAGAAAAGACAGAGGGAAAGAGAGAAGCCTGAAAGCAAGTCAACCATCCACCCCAAGTCCCAAACACAGGTTTTCCCACGTTCCAGGCACACTGTGAACCTAGGCCTGCCGCATAGACTTCTCATCTCAACAGCTCTTTTGTGGATCAATCTCACATGCATTTCTGTGCTTGCTATTTCCCTACTGAAATCAGAAAAAATATATACATGGTATTGAAAATGTAGCTGCTTTCCTTTCTGACAGAAGCCATCCCAGCCCTGCTCTGCCCGGGCCCCTGATCATGGAACTAGATCAAGAGAATAGACTTCAAACCTGCTGCAGTGAAGACAAAGGGACCTGGCCAAGTTCCAGCAGGGCTTAGTGGACATTTATAATTGGACTTATTAAGATTCGCCAATCTTAAGTACTAAAGATCAAACATTCCTCTGCAGTCTAATCTAGCACTCACATTCTACTATGAGCTTAACTTTTAACAAGAAAAACAATCGAAGTTAAAAGCTAACAAATTCTGTGAGTCTACTAAGTTCAAGGGAACTCTCCAAATTTATAATCCAAGTCAGCTTTGATAATCATAGAGTCGTACACCCTGACAGTGGAGTGAGCATTTAAATGGTCTGGACTCTATCTTCATGTTTACTGAGATGGACATTCTGGCGACCTTTGTCTTCCCCAATCTTTCAAACTTGAGAGCATTTGAGTGCCAGGTCAATTACACTCTTCCCTGAGCGGCTAAAGCAGCTTTCAAAAATATTGTTGTCACTGTGTCAGATCAAGTGGAGAGGAGCAGAAATATGACTGGGGAGTCTCAAAAGGTATTAGGCAGCAGGTTAGGTGGAAATTAAATTCCATTTGCTGGGATTCCATATAACGCCCTGAGAGAGCAAAAAATATTCAATTCTCTTTATTAGTGCTGGATTTATAGTTCAAAATGAAGATTAAATTAAGGGAAAAATATCGAAGTTGATGTTCTAAATAGCTCTTTAAATTCAAGATCCTTGGTAATGTGCTTCAGCATCTGATCTGGCATCCCAGCTTCGGAGACTCTCTTGAGCTCATCTGCAGAGCTCAATGCCATTGAACCAATATTTTTTAAAGCTATTTTCATTATGCCAGCCCTGGGCTCAGAAAGCTATAATAGCTTTTGAATCCCCATGAAACAGTCTGGATTCCTCTGTCCAGCTCTCAGAAACCTGAAAATTCAGGCTGACCCTGCCCAGTTCACCTCCTCACCCAATACTCCAACTAACTCACCCTCCTCCCGCATCCACAGGGAGCCTCACTGTCCTCCAGCAGCACTCTGCCTTACTCCAGCACAGGGCCTTTCTTCATACCAGTCCACTATACTGCAAGCATCAAGATCCACTCTCAATGTCCAGTCACATGTCACCTCACTCTAAAACCTTCCTTAACCTCTCCAGTCCACACGAGTCTCACTCTTTCCTGAATGATATGCAACACTGATGGGTCTGACAGTAATGAACATTCACTAAACATCCAATACAGGCTGCGCTCTATACATGTTGTTTTGCAAATATTATTTCCTCTTGAAAAGAGCCTTATAAGATGATCACTATTACTTGGCACATCACCAGTAAGGAAAGTGAGATGTTAACACAACCTAGTTCCTTGGAAAGCATGTGCTCTATGGACCCCTAGTGTGCGGTTTTCCCTCTTTGCTCTCCAGTGATTCATGCCTGGTAAGTGTTTTGTTATGCATCAGCAGTGTTACAGAATTCTTAACTCTGTGGAAGAGCTGAAGTTCGAAACTGACTCCTTCTCCAAACCCATGCAGGCAGGCAGGCAGCAGTATATTTTGTGGGCAAGAGTTTATTAAATCCCAGTTGATCATTTGCTATCACAGTGGGTGAAGCACTTTAAGACTGTACCTTCATGGAACAGTGCCATAGCAGGTGAGTAGCATAAGGAGATATATCACACAGTCCCTACCAACAGTCTCCATCAAAGCATTGTGCTGACCGGGCAAGTGCAGCTTCAGGGTAAATCTCAGCTGCTTCTACTCACTTCCAAATTCAAAGCCCCTCAGATCATCTGCCCAGCCCCAAAGTCTCCATCAAGTCACAGATGTGAATGAATTTGCCTCAGACATACAAAAACTGTAGAGAATTTATAGTAGGTAAGACCTACTTCTTTTAATCGGCACTACTTATCGGTAGTCACAAACTAAGCATAGATTTAGCTCTTTGATATTTCAGGGTCGGGCTCCTCACATGTCCTTGCTCATGAAGAGCCTGTTCTACCACCTGCTGCACAGGAGCTCTCATGTTCCCCCAGGGTAGCAGTTAGAGTTCAGTTGCTTCAACTTCAGCCACCAATGCTTCTTAAAAGGAAATGAGAGTAGAAAATTGGAGATTTTCATGCCAAGACATGACCTCCACAGTCCTCCATCTGTCAAGACTCAGGAAAAGTGGGTGTGCAGACTTCAAAAACTGCCATTCAACCTGTAACCTCAACAGCTTGGGAGGCTCAGGCAGGAGGACCACAAGTCCAAAGCCAGTCTTGGCAACTTAGCAAGGCTCTGCCTCAAAATAAAAATTAAACAGGAGACTGGGGAAGTCGCTCAATGGTTAAGCACCCCTGGGTTCAATCCCTGGTACCAAAAATAAAATATAAAAAATAAAACTTGCCATTCACTCAATGGCTATGCATTATTATTTCTCCTTAGAAAACCCACTGCCCGACTCAAGGTATTATGAATTTCACCTTCTCCTTGTCCTCAGCTTCCTAGTAAGCAGTCTGTCAAACTGCCTATGGAGGCATAATGAAAAATTCCATTGCTAGAACACCTTTACTTACAAAAGTGTCCACCATACTTTCAAAATAAAAAAATATTTTCTGTTTTGTTTTTTTTTTCTTGTTTTCATTTCAGTTATACCATCCTATAATAGTCCCAAAGAAATGTTGAGGTCTAAAATGGAAGTGACTTGTTCCATATTTTTGCAGAGAAAATCAATGGTGACTTTAAATCAGGGTTAACCTAATACTAATAATCACATAATTCCATTCTCTCAAGTCCAGCAGAAATTTCATGAGTTTTTAAACTTAATAATACAAAACACCAAAATCTCTTAGAAATCTATGTCTCCAATGGAAAATTTTAATTGTTATCAATTCTACAAAGCTACACAGAATAGATTAAAATAATGAGAACAAACAGAGAGAAGGTGTTCCTCCAGATCATTTCTCTCAACTTTGACAGGGTTCTAATCATTGTCTGTTTCATCCAGATAAAGAATGGTTCAGGACACATATGTCTTAGAATTATAGTTGATGCCTTAATTACTTACTCTCCAAAATTCTCCATGATACAAAATAAAAGGACTTGAATGTGATTTTGGTACAACTCATATCCTGTATCCCTAATTTAATGTTGTGATCATATTTACTAATTGGGTATAAGGACTACCTACTGTTTTTTATTTTCTTTCCTTGATACACAATCCTCAAAAAAATAGATATTTTAGTCTAACAAAACTGGAACTGAGTTATTAAATCTACACTCTTTCCTGCTGCTTTAAACTCTGTAAAATTACCAAATTCCTGGAATATCAGTTTCTTCGTCCACATAATGAAGACAATTAATGACTTAACTCTGAGTGATTCAGTGAAGATAATGAGATAATACAGGAATACCTTACATAGTATTGGGTGTTATTCAGTCTCAATAAATGGAATTTTTCATACCTAAAACCATAACTCCTGCAACTGCTTTATTTGAACATGACAAGTTTTTAAAATAAAAACTACTACTGGGGAAGTAGCTCAGTGGACTAGCACACACTTAGTATGTGCAAGGGTCTGAGTTCAATATCCAGTACCAAAAACATAAATAAATATATTAAATAAAACAGTGTAAAGCCATGTTGATTCTCTTTTTCTCTTTGCAATCTTCATTTTCTCAAAAATGATCCAGTGATATATGCCTGTCATGATCCCTTTTATGAAATAACTTAGTTTGGTGATTTTTTTTTTCAATAATCACATCAAAATGTAAATGAAAAACTGCCATGATTCTGTTTTTTAAAAGACTTAAGTTAAATGTTACATAAAAATAAAGCCACTTTTTATATCTTCTTAAAAATGATGCCACAATAGGAATAAGGTTTCAAGTAATACATTGAGAAAATGAATACTCAATCATTTACCTTAATTCCTTCCTTCTAACAAGAGAAAGTCATTAAGAAAAATATTTTTAAAAGAAACAGGGAACTCTGAGTCAGTTCTATAACTGGGAATATATACAACAGGTGTACTCTGAAGACAATCTTGTCTTTGGTCTTAGTAATAAAAAGGGATAACATGGTAAACTGGAGGAAATTGAAATTTGATCCTGTTTCTGACATTAAGTCATATTATTATTTTGGGAAAATCATTAATCTTGTTGAATCTCAACCTACAACTTCTGTCAAGCTAACACACAACTCCCATGGTCCAAATCCTGCATGCTACTTGTTTTTGTAAATAAAGTTTTATTGAAACATAGCAATGTCCACTCCTACATATTGTCAAAGGTTTCCTATTAGGACAGAAGAGTTGAGTAGTTGCAACAGAGACCATAAGGCCCACAAAGCCTAAAAATATTTTCTATCTGACTCTCACAAAAAAATTTCTGGGTTTGACACATTTCAATCCAGCAAACTTTTTTATGGTTTCTGCTTTCTATATTCTATTTAAGAAATAACCTAATTTCACAAATATTTCTATGTTTTCTACTAAGAAAACATAGATGAAAACATAGGTGTTTAAGTTTTTACATTTAATTTTATGAGTCATAAAATTTGTGTGTGGTGTGAAACAAGGATTTTTTGTAATATTAATATTCAGTTTTTGTAAAGTTAGATTTATTGAAAATACTTTTCTTTCTTATTGAATTTCATTGTCACCTTTTTGAAAATTAATCAGCCATTATCTGTAGTCTATTTCTCAGGTCTGTTGTGTTCCACAAATTTGTATGTCTCACCCTATGCCATTACAATATGGAGGCAATCATTGTGGAATTATAGAAATCCTTGAAATCAGGTAGGGTAAGCTATACAACTTTGTTCCTTCTCAGAATTTATTTTTGCTGGAAAAAATAAAATAAAATACAGTAAAATAATTAAAATAAAATTAAAAAGGGCTGAGGATGTAGTTCAGAGGTAGAACACCTGCCTAGCATGTGTGAGGCCCTGAGTTCAATACCCAGTACAGGAGAGGTGGAGAGAACCTCACATTACATACAAAGCTACTATTACCTGTTCCCAAATTAAGGGCAATGCCAAAAATAAAGAAAAGAGATTACTGATTACCAAAGAAAAAAACAATTGTTTTTGCAGCTATGAATTCTTTGAATGCATTTTTTATTTTTCAAATTTATTTTTAATTGACAGATAAAAATATGTATTTATCACATACAACCTGTTTTGAAATATGTATACATTGCAGAATTGCTAGTATGAGCTAAAAATAAACATGATAGAATACTAATTGCATTGAATCCATAGATTCATTTAGAGAATTGACATCTTAACATATTTAGTCTTTTAATCCATGAACATAACCTAAACATTTTATAGCTTCTTTACATTTTAACCATGGTCTATGGTATATAGTATACAAGTTTTTACATATTGTGTTAAATTTTACCTAGTAATTTCATATTTTGGATGTTTTTACAATTTTTTTTCATTTTCAAATAGGTGGTGTCTATATGTAATAGTTCCCCTTACTTGTAATTTTCTTTCCAAAGTCTTAGTTTCAAAATATTAAATGGAAAATTACAGAAGTAATTCGTTCATCAGTTTTAAATGATTTTTATTGTGTCATATTGTTATAATTGTTCTGTATTGTTAATGATTATTGCTGTTAGTCTATTACTGTGCCTAATTTATAAATTAAATTTTATTATAAGTGTTGTGTGTAGATATACATGGAAAAAGTCATAGTATATCTGGGGTTCAGCAATATCTATAATTTCAGGCAATCACAGAAATCTGTGTCTCAATTTCTTTGTCTACTAATTGAAGAAGTTGTGATAGATTTTCCATATTTAATATTACTTGTTTCCTTTGGGCCATAATGACTTTGAAGTTGATGTGAGTCTGAACTAGCAAACTTAACAAGATGGATGCTTCATCTACAATTTTTGAAGATGACCTTATCATAGGAGGAAATGAAAAAGATAATAATGTAATCATCACACAGTCAGATGTAGCAGAGACATAAGTACAATTCATATCTCAAATTCTGAGAGCAGAGCTCTTTTCTGCAAATATAGTAAGGCTTCTAGATTCAGTTTAACTTCCTATCACTTTTAAAGCCAAAATTCCAGTGTGCCTAGGTATTGTAGGACTCTGAACTACCTCAAGATATTTTACAAAATAAGTGTAAAAACACATGTAGTTTCATACAAATGAACATAAAGTCTCTAAAAATCCTACAAAGTTTTTCTTCAGATAGAAATATAAAGAGCTTATCCTATTTTCACAGATAACCTTAGATACAATTTTGGATGTTTTGCTTCTTGGCTCAGGCGCCCATACTCTATTAAAATTCAAACTTTTTTTAATCTAGGCTAGTCTTTTTTGCTATTATGGTTACTTTATTTTTCTTTTCTTTTTTGAACTGGTAACAGATGGCATAAAATTCAATTCAGTATGCGTAGGTGATTTAGATTATATGTCTGACATTCCTGCTCACTAATATGAAGAACGAGAATTCACTACTGGATTCCTCCATATCAGAGAGGCATATGTAAGGTTCAAGTTAAACTCAAATGATAAATTCAAGGCAAAAATTTCTCCTCAGTCCTTAGAAAGTGTTGGGTATTGTCTTGTCCTTTAGGAATTCTGAGGCCTCTAAAGCAAGAATTAAGATGCTAACACTTTATTTGGAAGGCATAAGCCCAAAATGGTGAGAGAAGAGGAAAAGGGATAATGTCAAGGGGCGCAATGTTTCACCATGCTGGCTACATGTCACAACCGTAATGAGAAGTGACATGCAGGCACATTCACTCAGCATGGGGATTTCTCTGAAAAGGTCGCAAGGAGGATCTGAACAAGAATAAGTTTCATTTATTGAACACTTACTAAGAAAAGAAATTAATATCAATGCTGTCCCAAAGGAAATGTATCAGGAACTTCTAAATTTCATGACTCTTTCCAATATATTTCTCAACAGAATGTGATATTCAATGTGTAAATGATGACATAACATAAAGCAAACAGACCAATAAAACTTCAAAGAAATCCTTTTTAATTTTACAAGAGGAAGATTAAAAGATTGATTTGACATTCAAAGAAGATATCAGGGAAATGAGTTGTTTTCTAAACTTCGACTCAGAAAACTTCAGACATGAAATATGGAAGGGAAAAAAATATCACCAAGGAATTTCTAATTGAAACCTTTCGTTTTGATCCAAACAAATTTTCTTTTGACCACAGCAATTAAGATTCATGAGCATTGGAAAACCAAATATTTACTGGGTTAATTCTTTTAACAAGTGAATAGTTTTGGACAATTCCTCTGGGCAGAGGCCTTCTCTTGAGCTACCCACCCGTCACATGAAAACACAGCCCTCTTAAGCATATTTCTAGTAACGGCCTCCCTACCACACATCCCAACTTACTAGATAAAGAAAATGCAGTTGACACATGAGGAGCAAGCCTGGAGCTAAGTCTGAGAGCATTACATTCTCCACCCTAGGGAATTAGAATTGGTACACTGAAAAAAATCTGTCAATTAGATGCAAACATTAAACTTGCCACATTCCATGTGCCTTTGGAGCTAGGCAGTCAGGTCAGGGAGTTCTGGAAAACTGAGAAAGGGAACACTTGTCTGAAAAGAGAGAGAAGAAGAAAGAGGCACAGAGAGAAGGGATGATGTCAGCCTGCAAGTAATAAGACATGGAGTCACTGCTGTGCCAGAGTCATAACTTTCAGGTTCTGGGCCTTGTCCTTCAGAGGAACACCCATGCAATTTGTCCTCTAAACTTAGTGTATTCATGTCCTAGGGCCATCATAACAAATCATCACAAAATTGGCAACTTAAAACAATATGAATGCATTCTCCCATAGTTCTGGAGATCAGAATCCTGAAATCAGTATCATGGGCCAAATTCGGTGTGGTGCCACACTGCATCTGGTGGCCCCAGCAGAGAATCTGTTTCTTGCATCCTCCAGCTTCTATCAGCTGCCAGCAACTTTATCTTGTGACCATGACTCCAATCTCTGTGTAACAAGTCTCCCTCTGCCTCTCCCTCATAAGACAATTTATAATTGCATTTAAGGCTTTCTGAGATAATCCAGGGATAACCTCTCCCTATCAAGATGCTTAGCAATCAAATCTACAAAGACCCTTTTTCCTTCTAAAGTAACATTTACAGGTTACAGGGATTAAGACCATCAGATGTCTTTGGGAAATTGTTATTCTACCAACCTTACCAGCACCAGTTTAAAGTATAAACAGGAGCCAATTTGTAATATTTCAAGGAGGAAAGACAAAATCCTATTCTGTCTCAGGTAAACTGGATGTGTCTGAACTTATTATTCTAGTGGTCATTAAAATGAATATCTATAATATTATGAGCCATTCCAATAAAGCTTTCCTATTAAGATTACTCTGCTTCTAATGGTTTGTTTCATTTTTAGGGTCATTGCATGTCAAGGTGATACCAAGTCCTTCCCACTAACAGACTTTGCATTTCTTCAATACAAAGCACCATCTCAGCTCATCTTTTTATGTTTTTTTTTTTTTTTTCTGATTACCTCCTTTGCAATCTCAAAGATTAGGATCATTGGGTAATTCAAAAAGCTTTAAGATACTAAGTCAGTGCAAAATTTCAACTGAACTATCCAAAAAGTTTCATCCAAAGAAATTCACATTAATCTCACAGAGTCAGGAAATCTTCAAGGAAAAAAAGCAGGGGCTATGGTCTTTAAGAAATTGCTTCTTTTCTTGAGAATATGATCTTACATGTATATCTTGAGCCCACACAACATCAGGCACTACTCTAGAATAGAGGAAGTCTTTTCTCATTGAGCATTTTCAATAGAGGAAAGAGGATAATTGCAGAAAAATATAAAATTAATTGGGTTACCAAATTCAAACAAGAGACCATGTGTTTATTTTATACCAATGTATTATCAGTCCTTAACACATCATAAGGATTCAATAAATAATTTCTTAAATTAGTGAAAATTAACTACAGAGTGAAGATTTCTAATTCAAAAATCTGAAATCCAAAATACTACAAATTCCCAAACTTTTGAGCACCAACATTACCCCACAGTGGAACATTTTACACCATGACATTGTTTCATAAAAATCACCTTTAGTCTATGTGCATAAGGTGTATATGAAACAAATTAATTTTATTTTAGACTTGGTTCCCATCTGCAAGGTATCTCACATTTCATGTGTATTTATTATATATATATGTGTGTGTGTGTGTGTGTGTGTGTATATACACACATATATATGTACACACACACACACACACAAATATTTCCAAATTGAAAAACAATCCAAAATCTGAAACATTCCTGGTCCCAATCTTTTTAGATAAAGGATGCTTAAATGGTAGAATATCAAGCAGATTATCTCATGACAGCTGCCACTTAAATGACTTAGAACTATCTGTAAGAGTTCAGAGATGAGAGAAGTTATACTGGGTTAGGGAGTTTCAAGCAGGTGATATCAGATAAAAAGGAATCAAATCGGGATCCTAAAGGTTAAGTGAAATTTAAATATGATACCTAAGAGGAATTGCAAGTTGTATTTAACAACTGAAGAGGCCAGATGGGCAATAGCCAGGGACTGATTATAAAATTAGTGGATGCCAAGACTAGATGCACTCACTAGAGGAAGTTTTAAGAGTATTTCCAATGACACAGAAGAGCTAGGATTTTCTACTGTTCTAAAGCAGTGAACCTGTCAACCTTATAGGTATCCAGCTTGTCATAACTATGGCCATCTTGGTCCATAACTGCCATTTTGTATCCCAGGTGACTCTGGCACATATTCCAAACACTATTGGACAAACAAGATTGTTACAATAGTCAGAAAAGCTATACATGCCAACCACTGGTGCCTCAGATATTTCTAAACAGATGCTTGACATGTTAATAGCTTTTAAGAAAATTTGGGTAAATTCTGGTTGGCTGGAGCGCATATTCCTGCCTCATATTGTAGAAATCCTCTTGTCTTGCTGCTGCCTGAGACTCGCTTCCGTCCCTAAGTTCCTAATAAATTGTACTAGGTGCAATCCTGGATTTTTCTATCTTTTTCTTTGGTCAAGTTGCTAAAGAAACAAATATGGGTAAGTTCCTTTTGACCATTCCATTTACATGGAAATACATGTGGAATATAATTTAAAATAAAACCTTGAATACAGTTCTGGTTTACTCTAACATGCGTGTCACACTTTTTCAGTCCTTCTGGTGTGAAAATCTTTTTAAACAACATGCTTCTCCATTCATTCATGTACCACATTTGTTTCTACAGATTACACAATAAAGGAATCATAGTTGAACCCATAATTCTACTTGAATAATCAAGCTCATTTGGGAAGTCAGTTCTAATGTCTGCAGCTGGGCTGTAAAGGCGTTACTGGGCTCACAGCTACAAAGCGTAAATGTCAGCAGGGGACTCTTGGAAATGGGTAACATCTTCCTTTCACAGCCGCGCTCTTGGTTAAATGGAATGTTGTGCTCCAAACTAAATTACTTCAAGTCTATTTGTGAAACTCAGTTGGATACATGTTTCTTCTATAAACAACGGCTGGAGATAAATCTGCCAAAACTGGCATACTGCTATGTATTTTTAGTTATGTAAAACTTTTAGACTCAGAAATGGAATCCAAGAAAAGCATGTTATGTTAGCCCCCAAAATTTCCTGAATACTTTATTGAATCCATTACAATGTTTAATACATATATTTGCTAATGGTCTCTTGGTACTGCAGAAATTATACTCATTTCTCTGAACTACCCCCCAGTGACTAACTTAACTTCCAGGGCATTTCAGCAGCTACAAAGTAAAATTCAACAACCAGGGAATTTGAATAAGCTGCCCAAATTCTTCAATATTAAAAACAACAAATAAGGCACAGTAAGACCTTTCCTCAAGGGATCAAGACTCAACAATTGGAAAAAGAGGAAATTCCTTTCTAGTGTTTACACATATTTAAGGGAAGGACATAATTCAGGAGTAGTGAGCTATTATAAATTAGAAAAATCACCAGCACAGCTTTATCTATGGGGAGGTAGAGATATCAGGATAAAAATCTCAGTAATTATTCACTTCTATTTAAAGGGTAAAGAAAGTACACAAAATTGTAGTAGGGACAATTGAAGACTTTAGAATTCTAAAAGCTTGTTGTTCAGGAAAAATCATCCTGTTCTCCTCTGGTCGTTTTTTTTTAGAGCAGCACTCCATAGCCTCCAGCGTATTTTTCTCAGTATCTTCATCTTATGTGCCCCCAACTTCTGCCTCTAATGCACCTTCAACAGTGATGATCCTAGAAATCTCTATTGTCCAGAGAGCACAGAATCCCACACCAGTGGAAGAGAAATTGAAAGCAGGAGCTGTATCGATTTTAGGAAATGACTCTTTGTTCAGGTCTTAACTGACAGAAAAGAAAGCATTCGCTAAGAGGTGCAAAGCTCTCTGATGAGTGCACCCAATCCTTTCATCACCGCATATGATTTGATAGCTGCAAACAGAGAATGAGTACAAGGCCTCACCTCACTTACCTCTCTCCTTGGGCAGGGGGCAGGTGTGCTGGTTTAGCACCTGTTCCAACCCTCCTCTTAGGCCAAAGCAGGCAAGCTGAGCATACTTCCCAAACTGTCTCAAAACTGGATGATGCTTAGTTCCCACCAGTCAGGAATCCTTATGTAAGACCTTGATTCAGAACTGAGATTCTTTGAGAGAAGAGCATTTACTTCAGACTTTGAAGTGGGATATAGCTCCGTGAGTCAAGTGATCAAGGTGCTGCACACCTACTTTCCTGGTATTGAGCCTGGCAGAACTGGTGGGTTCATTCCTTACGGTGGTAACGTCCTCCTAGGCAGTAGCTCTGTAGTTTACCGGGTTCTCACTGTGGTAAGGCAGCAGTTCAGCCTCCTGGAGGGTACCTCTTTGGAACTGTCTGTCAATGAAACTCTGAGCTCTCTATAAGTACTTTTCTGGTTAAACAAACCATAGTGGATTGTTTTGTGTGTATAAAAGAACTATGAACATATCCTACAAATCTGTGAAGTCTAGAGTTCAACAGAAAGTAATAACTGAGTAAAATAATATATTAGCTCTCGGAAATTAAGTGGATTAAAAATTATGTCTTGCTTTTAACAAACGATTTGTACAGCAGTGTAAAAATATCTATAAATTAGGCAAAAGAGAAAACTTTGTTTAGGCACTGAGAAAATAGAAACCATCTTAAAATTACCAGCAAACTATATTCCTCAAGTTAATTTGCAGTAAACAGTTGTGACCTTGACTGTGGTTGTGTAGAACATTAGAGTTCTAAATGGTAACTGAGTTTCTAAGTCATATCGAAACATTACATAAGCTTTACTGGAGCACAAATACCACAAAATTGCCATGAAAAAATAAGAAATATCACATTATAAAACTAGTGATTATGTGAAACAGAAACAAATTAAATATGAGAGAATTTAATTTACTGTGAATGCTGGTTCTTGAGGGGAAAAATTAGTTTAATTAGATGAAGAAAACTTAAAAATCATTGTTGAGCTTCTCAACAGAATATTAGAAATCATGGTACTGATTCATTTTTATGTCTGATTTTTCTTCAGAATATTATGACATTCCTTTTCGAGGAAATGTATGTAGCACTAATCTTGTGCACAGCTTTTCAGTTCTAATTAGTGACATTTTGAAGATTCATAATTACAATAAAGAAAGAAGATCCAAAAGAGCTTTGGAAAAGAAACTTTCTAAGATAACTGCTAATTCAAAGGATGAAGATATTTTCTAAATGTGCACAGGGTCAACTCTTGTTATGGTTTAGATGTGGTGTCTAAAAGCTCATGTGTGAGACAATACAAGAAGGTTTGGAGGAGAATGATTGGGTTATAGCCTTAACCTAATCATTGAATCAATCCCTGATGGGATTAACGGAATGGTAACTGGAGGTAGATGGGGCGTGGCTGGAGGAAGTGGTTCATTGGAAACGTGACTATGAGGTATATATTTTGTATCTGGAGAATGGAGACTCTTTCTACTTCCTGACCATCAAGTGAATTACCTCTCTTCACTACACTCTTCTGTCATAATATTCTGCCTCACCTTGAGACCCAAGGAATGGAGCCAGGCTTCTATGGACTAAGACCTCTGGGTTCAGCCTTCTATGGACTAAAACCTCAGAAATCATGAGCTCTCAAATAAATTTTTCCTCTTCTTCAATTTTTCTGGATGAGTCTTTTAGTCACAGCAGCATATGACTAAAATTCTGCAACCAGCAGCATATGATTAAAATTCTGCAACCATTCAAGTGCTCAAAAATTCCAAAGAAAGACTGGCCCTTGATTGGCTCCTGTGAATATAGGAAAATACTTGGGAAGTCCTGCCTGATTACAGTCTCTTTGTACAAATGAGACCTTGACTGCACCAGAGTCTCTTTGTGCTTAGAAGCCTCAACCACATCAGGCAACTTATGGTAGTATGGACATGTATGGAGAATGTCTTCTTGTTCTGGAAACCCTGGGTCATGCAGTACTAGTTTGACCTCTGAATGGAGGATAAGGGTAGGATAGAAACTGAATAAGTGCACCATGCCTACATCACTGACCCCCAACAAACATCCTGAGCATCAGGGCCCAAATGAGTTTCCCTAATAGACAACACACTGTACATGTCTCACACTGTCACTGGGAAATTAAGAGCTGTTCATGACCCCAGTGGGATAGAAGAACTGCAAGCTTGAGTCTGGTTTCTCTTGGTGTCTGCCCTGTGTACCTCTTTCACTTGGTCACTTTAGTCTCTATCCTCTCCCAATAATCATAAGTATAAAAGTTTTTCTAAGTTTGGCAAGTCCTGGTAAATTATCAAAACTGAACGTGGTCTTGGAGACTCCTGACAGAAAATTTGAAAAGGATATTGCCCAACATAGAGTTAGCAAAAGTATATTGCATGAGGTGACCAGAAAACAGATCACACAAGAGAAGAGCATTTTTCCACAGATGGAAGAGAAAATTGTTTAAATATTGACATAACCTCAAAGTATCACCTATAGATTACTTATTTATTTATTATAAAGGGGATAATATGTATCTAAAATGGAATGCTCTGGTGGTCACTGACTTAACCAAGTGATTGAGTTTGACATCACAGTGGTGAGAAGACCTGGTATGAGACCCAACAGCAACTATGTGGTATTCTTGCTGAAAATGCTTGACCTTTATTCATTCAGGAAACAAATAGAGGCCAAGAAATGTTCTGCATGACCACTTTCTTAAACTCTTGAAAAGATTCAATATCATAAAAAACAGAAGGAGATGGTGAGATTGTTCTGGTTTAGGAGAGACTAAAGATACGATGGAATTGTAATAAAGATATCTCTGGGATTGTGGAGTTAAAACAACAATAATCACAATATAACAATATGATAAAATACAATTAACTATTAAGGATATTTGGGCATATTTGGGGAAGTCCGAATATGAATATGGTGCATAGATAATATTATTAAATTAATGTTGATTTTTCTTTGTTGTGGATAATATCTCTCTTTAAGGAGATGCATATCACATAACTTATTTAGAGATAAAATATTATGATGCCTGAAATCTATTACAATAATATGGTAAAATAAAAGTTTATGTGACATTACCAATAAATGACAGATTTGAAGAGAGTAGTAGGGTCCTTATTTTTCCACAGGTGAAGAGAGAAAGGTATATAGATAGCGACATAGTCTCAAAGTTTGAAATAAGAGAGGCAGAGAGAGAGAATGGATGTGACACCATGTTAACAGGTGAGGGGTTTACGTTTATGGTCTTTTCAACTTTCCTGTTGATTTAAAATGCTTCAAATTTATATTTTAAAATATAATTTTTAATGGAAAAATAGAGAAGGTTATGATCATAGTGAACTTCCCATATCCATGCATCAGTAATTTGCATGACTCAGGTTGCTTCTTTATGTGTACTGGGAAGCTGATTGTAGGACTGGGATACATGTGCAAACACAAGTCATATTCAAACACACACAAATCATATACATATAGAACATTTGCAGTTCAATTATTCATAACATGAAATTCGATTTAAGTCTAGAAAAATGTGGAAATTCTGGAAGAGTGATTGCATTTACAGTACTCTCACATATAATTATTACTTAATTTCTGAAATACAATGACAGTGTAACATCATTTTTTCCATTATATAGACCCATAGAATTATAAAACCCTAAAGCTAAAATGAAAATTTGAAGATTTGTATCATTAGAGAATTAACATCCAAAGATCTCTATCTTTGGGTACAATATCATGCTAGTCAATATTTTGAGTATGGTAATGAATTAGATTCAAAGAAACCAAACAGCATAAACTCCTACTCTAGAGAGACTTGAGTTTCTGTTGAAAAGATTTGACATGGTTTTGTAAAGGCTGACACTTTCATTTCCACAAACATCTTTGAAATTCTCCTAGTAGAAGATTATCAGAATCCCAGAGTAGAACAAACAAAAGAGCTACACGAAACCTTCATTGAAAAACCAAAGTATTGAGCTTTCCTTCCCAGTGCCCACCTGCCTGATAAAATGCTGCAGAGAAACGCCATGAGAGTTTGAAAAGCTATTGCCTGGGGAGGGTCCCCATGCTAGGAACAGGCAACTAGGAGGAGAGGAGAGTTCTGGGCTAGGAGTCGTCAGACTTTGACCAGTTCCAAGTTCTGAGTGTGTCACATGGGAAAATCATGTCACATGCTTGAATCTCTGTTTTCATTACCAAATGAAATAATTGCAATAACTCTGAAGTCTGTTATAAAAATAAAAACTACATGAATGCTTTTGTAATCAATTCAGCACTTCAGATGTTCAGGTAAGGGACACTGAAGATTTTGAGAGTTAATGCCTAGTCACCCACAACCCCCTCCAGTTTCTACGTCCTTTCACTTGAAGTAGAAGAGCCCATTGGGCTGGTGATATAGCTCAGTTGGTAGAGTGCTTGCCTCACATGCATGAGGCCCTGGGTTTGATCCCCAGCACCACAGAAAAAAGAAAAAGTAGAAGAGCACATGCTAATATTCACACAGGATGTTGAGAAAATTTCTAGAAGCTTCAGTAGGAGAGATAGACCTGAGTCTTCACATCAAACGTGGCTTTGTGAGAAACAAAATACAAACACATGCTAAATTAAACTGAACAAGGCAATGCCTTCTTCCTATATATTGTAAGGATCATCTTATGCTAGATACTCTGAAAAAAATCAAGGTATTATTTGTTATGAAGCATTTCTTAAATTGATAAGGCATGTTCTTATAAGTTTTCTGAAAAAAAAAACGCTTTCCATGTTGACTTATTTTATAGTAGGGCTTAAATATTAAAGAGAAATGTAGCTCTCTATTTAAATAAATCCTCTTAACTCTGAAAATGATAACTGGATAAAAGCTATAAAAAAGAAAATTTTCAAAGCAGCTGAAAATCAAAGCTACTGGCCTGAGATAAGAAAATCTTAGAAGTATGCTTTCATTCTTAAGGGGAAATAAGGGTTGTGATGTCTGGAGAGAGTATTGAACTAGAAGTCAGTTCTCCTGGTTCCTCCAAGCCTCAGTCATTGACTCACCTGACTTTGGACAAATCACTTGACTTTTCAAAGCTCCAGTTTTCTCTGGGAAATTAGGTGCAGGTACATTCTTTTACAACTGCAACATACCATGTACATCATTATTTTAAATTCCTACTCTAACCTAAATTTCATTTATAATTCTGCCTTTTCTAAAACTGGAAAAATAGTGAGTTGGTCCTACAATATAATTATTTGCAATCTACTTGACTGAAATGGATTTTAACTTCCGAATGAAATGCTTTTATTGCCTAACCCTTGACATGCAGTGCAGTAAAATTTCTCATCAGACTGCCAATGAGCCAGACTCATACTGAGTGTACCCCCCAAAGATGCATTTATCACTGAATACTAATTTCATCATTCAATACAAAATACCTCAGATTGAAATTATATGTAGGTGCATTTTGTTCCAGCTGCAGGGTAACCTTCCCATGACTCCTGAACTGATTTGCCCTGACAGTTTTCCAGGTTGTGACATCACCACTTAATCATGAATTAATTTATCTTCCCTAAAACCAGTTCATCATCCAGTGCACAGTTCATCACCCATGCCGCCTGTCCTCTGCTTCAGCCTGTCCTGTGTTCATGCCTCTGCCCCTCTCTTCTCTCTGTGCAAAAGCAGAAGACTCAATCTCAGTATCAAATCTCTCCAGACTGTTTCTTCCCTTCTTAAAGTATGATTATTAACACCTACTGTTTATAGTAAGTCAAATCCATGTCAACCATGATTTTCCCTGTCAACATTTTAGCAAGCTCTTCACTCAACACTGTCTAAAAACAATACCTTTGGACTTTTTCTTTATATTTACCTATTTTGGGCAATTTCTGCTCATATTTTAAACAGCAGACTATTTATTCCATGTATGGTGCCATTGTTAAATCAAATTCAATTTTCAAATCCCTACCCTATGGTCTAGATTCAAGCATTGCAGTAAACTCTAGGGGTGCAAAAGATGAATAAGATGTTAAGACACTATCCCTGTTTTCACATGCTTCTATCTAATTAGAGGAGAACACATAAATAAAAATAACTAATAAAATTGTATATATACACATATATATACAGAAACATGTGCATATTATTCATTCATTTGTTATGATAAATACTAAAAGGCATATACAAAAGACTGTGACAGCACCAAGTGTAGTTTCTCTTGTGCTGGGCTAGCTCATACATGGGGTAAGGGCACGGAGTCAAGACCCAGACTCCAGAAGTTGGATGGAAGCAATCTTGTGGCAAGCAGCTTGCAAACTCGTTAATTGTGGGAACAGCTTACATTTTATAGGTTTCTTGCCCAATCACAATATGCCACAGGGAATCAGACCACCATGTTCCTATACAGGTGCCCTTGGTAACACGGAGTCAATTAGGGGGAGTTGTGTACTTTCCTAGGTAGCCGAAGTGGAACACTCCTCCCCACAAGTTTTCCTTACACACTTGAGACGTTCACTGCTGTTAGCCAAGAACTAGGATTTCTCCCAACAACCAAGGAGGGGACATTCACTAATTCTTGCTACAGGGGTTCCAGGGAAATTTCACAGGGAAGGTGGTATTTGAGGATTGAAGAAGCTACAGGAGCAGAGAAAGAAGAAGATAGCAACAGAATCAATGCAAGCAAAACCAGAGGCCAGCAAGCACATGGGAATGAGACAGATCAGCATGACCAGAGGGAATGATTGATGGGTGGGATAACAAGAGTTGATAGGGATATGGAAAGTCATGCCAAGGATCTTAAATGCCATCCTACAGAAAATGTCAATGAACAAAATATTTACAGAGTTGTTCACAATCAAATTTCTGTTTGTTTTGGAATGCCAATTCTGAGAGAACATTGTGGATGAATGATAGATGGGTAAACTGGAGTTAAGGTTTAAAGGAAGAAGACTAACTCAATATCCTCTTGGGAAAGATAAAGAGGATAGATTCTAGAGATTTCTAAGAGGTAGACCTCTACAGTACCTGATCAGATTATTAAAGTGGAGAAATTAGGAAGAAGGAAAAGCCAGAACTGATTCCAAGACATCTTGGGGAACAGGGATGAATGAGTAGTGCCAATGGGAGATGAATTTGAGTTCAATACTGGGCATATAGAATGGGAGGTGTCTTCAACACATTCAAGTGAAAAGTTTCATCATTTCTTAGAAAAACACACAACTGAAGCCCAAGTGAGATGTGGAGGTTAGAGATGGATGGTACAACTCTGAGACTCACTGGTGCCTAAGTAGCACTAGAGGTCATGAAGGTAATGTGATAGGGGAAGCATAACTGGGCAGGAAAGAACAGGTATAATGACACAGTCCTAGGGAATACCTAGCTAGAAGGGGCACAGGAGTCCACAGGAAGGAAGAGGACAATGCTAGGGAATGGAAGTGGAAGAAATTGAAATAAGAAGCAGTGAGGAAAAACACACATTTACAGTTATCTCTTGATTATTTCATCCAGTCAATTTCCAGAAACACATACCAAAGGGAGAAACAGAGTGCTAGAGTCATCCAGAGAAAGGCCGAGAGAGAGGTTGGGAAAGATTTCCTGAGGAGGCAGTGAGAGAACTGAGATCTGATAAAGAAATGGAAGTTATCTGGGTGAGAAGGAAATCAAACAATATTGGAAAAACTGGCATTACCAGGTGCAAATTCCCTATGGCAGGAGAGACAGGGCCTGAGAGGTCAGAGGGGCTGTTCTATGAGCCTGAGGGAAAAGCAAGCAAGCTGGAGAGGTAGTAGGAACCAGACCATATAGAAGCCAGGAGATTGTGGCAAGGAGAAGCCATTAAGTGATTTTAGGAAGGAACAGAGATGTGATCAGATTGTGCATTTTCGAATGATTCAGTTAAGTGGTTTAGAAGGTAAGTGTAGGAGACTCCGAATTCAAGGGATATGACTTTTGAAGATAACTAATCACTAAGAATGATTCATTAAGATGTAAGTTTGAGGTTGAATATGCTCAGGATTTACCTTGTTCAACCAAAGACAGTGGAAAGGATTATTCTCTGCCCTGCTGTTCACCCCCAGGATCTATTCATAGATCCTTGCTTAGCAAAGAGCAATCAATATCTGTTTGAAATGTGGAGGTGAACTATTGGTATTAGGTCTCTAAGTTTTCTGAAGGACCAGGAAATTATCCCTTTCCTTCTTTAAAAATAAATACAAACTCCTTAGTAAAATAAACGACAACTGGAAATAGTCCTTCATGACCTGGCCCCGCTGACTTCAACCTACCAGTTCCCCCTTCCCCTCTTTTCCTGATGCTACATCCAAACTGAAGCACTGGTAGCCCCCTTCATATCAGGCTCTCTTCTAGCATCTTTGTCCCTGGCCTCGTTTTCTACCTGGGTAACGCTTGTGCATTCATTCTTTGGGCCACAGTTTGCAAAACACTTCTTTCAGGAATTCTTTTCTGCACCCTCAACACTGAGATAAGTTAATACGTCATATTTATGTCTCTGTACATGTTGCTCATATTCTATCTCTAGGCATGCCACATCCACCTTTCAAATGTCATTCCACCAGCAGGAAAGCAGAGGAAGTAGAAGAAGCTATATGGCAGTTTGAGGTCCCTGTAGGAGAAGAGAAAATGATCAGAAACCAAGGAGTTAAGGGACAATCAGGGATTGAAATCCATTATTCTGTTCAGAGAAATGATAGGGAATTATTTTGTGGGGAAAAAAAAAAAACTCTTCTAATTTTTTTCAAAAAACAAAAATGCTTAAAAGATAAGAGTGACACAGTAGGAGGCCAAGCCTCTTCCAATATCCAAGAGGAGAATTCACTAGAAATCTTTCCTGTCCATTTGCAAAAAGAGAAGTTGTTTGTCATGTAACTGACATTGTTGGGAGACTGCAGGGAGAGTGAAATCATTTACAAAGAGAAGAGAAAAGATTTTGTTTTTAGAAGTTTCAATAAAGATTGCCTTGGGATAATAAAGACTACACAGGGAATGAAATATTGCCTCCCCTCTAATAGACATAGTGGAATTTGGGGAATAGCCTTGTGGTTTATTCCAACTATTTGATGTTGATCTGGACTATGGCAATGTTGTCGTTTTTACTGTATTTGCAAGCCACATCACACAACCGCACAATTGGGAACCAACACTAACATTAACGATGTCATGATAATTTTCAGCAAATTTTTACAGTTTTTTAAAGAAATTGAAATAGACAGTAGAAGCAGACTCCATAGCAATTCACAGTAATGTGACCAAGCAATTTAGCAAGAGGGACAGGGACTGCCAGCAATATTGAAAAATCAGTCCCAGGACTTGGAGGATTTTACTAAACTTCCAGAGAAGTTCAAACTGCCAAACTCCCCAATGACTGAAATGTGAAGATCAACGGTTGGCCCAAACAGTATCATTTTCGCCCTGCTCCGGAAATTAAACAGCTCTGAGCTGATAAAGCCCATAATTTAACAAGTAGGGCAAATTGCTAAAGCACTTAACCAGTGAGGTACTAATCTTCCTTTCCGGGTGAACTTGAACTGACTCCTGACAGCAAAATCAATTGAAGAGATTTACCCTAGGGACAGTTTCTAAAAAGCAGTGTAATCAGGAGATAAGGGAATTGATGGGAAATGTTGTCACAGTCCCCCACCAACCAGTCACCACCTGCCAAAAGCTTCCCACAGCCCTGAGCCTGGAATTCATTCCTCCCCAACAGATCCCACAGAACTCAAGAAATTTGGAGGTCAAGAAAACTTTTTCCATATTGATTTAATCTCAACTTGAGGTAGAGCAAATTTACACATTGGTTCCCAGGGGCAGTTACGGAATTATAAAAGAACAACTTTTGCTTTTTCATGTGTTACAAAATGCTTTGAGCTGTTGCTGGATCTGTGTAGTGGTTGACAAATTTGCATGTGCCTGTGGCTCCTTAAAGTGAACCGTCTGCTTTGAACTCACAGGGGTTCCTGAAATCCAATATTTTAATCTTGCAAAACTTCCACTAAAAGCAAGTAACCATTTGTCGCTTAAAATGATATAAAGATTGTGATGGTTTCATTGCCCACTGCTACATATTACAGCTTGAGATCTCCCGGACATTTATCCACACAACAGAGGACAACATGCAGTTATAAAGGTGAACGTTTTCAAATGTGAGTCACTGCTCCACAGTTCAGGAGCTGTGTCAACTTGGGCAAGTAATAAGCCTCCTAAACTGTTTCCTTACCTGTACCCTATACCACCTGGCTCTGAAGGTTGTTCCAGGAATTGAATGAAATAACAAAAAGTACCTAGCACAGACTGGTTTTCAAGATGGCGGACTAGAGGGCGGCTGCATTTCATGTTGCTCCAGGACTCAGGATTCAAAAGAGGAGATAGTGAGTGATTTGGGACCAACTCAAAGCCGCCGGGTGAGTCTCTCCCGTTGGGGAGGTGTCCCGGATAGTGCGGTAGCCCCGGAACGCAGGGAACTTTGTGAAGTAGAGTTGCCCTGCGAGACACCCCTCCTCCGACTGGAGCGGTAAACACGGACAGCAGGGAACTTTGCAGAGGAGGCCGCGCTGCACAACGCTTGGTTTCGGAGCAAACTGCAGGGGCTCCGCCGGCTGCCAGAGGAAGAGCTGGGCGGCGAGCTGTTTGGACTCAGCAACCTCCTGAACAACGGTGGGGAGGCTGTCCTGAGGAGGTGGAGGTGCGCAGTGAGTTGCTTGGTCTCCAAGTGCCCACACAGAACACCGGGTGGCTGCCTGGAGGAAGAGGCAAGCAGTGGGTCACTGGGGCTTGGAACATATGTACGAGGCTCCAGGTGGCTGCTCAGAGGAGGGGTCACATAGCCAGGCGATAAGGTGCAAAGCACGGTCCGGGGACCTAGGTGCCTTTTGTTGAAAGATCTACACAGAGACAAACTGAGGGACGGAGCGAAGGTTCCAGGACTGTGGGCAGCTTCTCTGAGGAGGGGCAACCTAAGGAGACTCGTCTGCGAAGGGCAGGGCTCCCAGGCCCAGGAGGTAGGTCCGGGCCCCTGGGAACGTTGCCTGGGAAGGCTGCCCTGCCCAGGCGGTAGTTGTGGACTGAGGGGAACCTCTAGGAGGGGAACTGACCAGCGAGACCTCCCCACCGGGTGAGTCTTCCCCACCGGGTGAGGTTTTCCCACAAGGACGGTAAAACCAGAGACACAGGCACAACAGGCCTTGCCTCAGCCCGCAGCCTAGTTCCCCTTTGGATGACCATTGGTCAACAAGTAGAGGCACCTCTGCCCACTAGCAGGGAATATACCCCACCTGAAGGCCACCACCCCTAGAGAGGCAGCTTCCTGGGGGAGCACCGCAGTATCAACTTCCTCTAAGACTTCAGGCTACTGAAGGATAAGAGGGGATACACTAGCAATCTTCAGGGACATTATAAGTCAATAGAGGAAATCTGCAACATCTCAGCAGTCCACTGATACCTGAACGACATGAGAAAACAAGGGAAGAAAATGCCTCAAACAAATCTGGATGTTACAGCAATAAAATCCAATGACAGGGGTGGTTTTCAAGATGGCGGACTAGAGGGCGGCTGCATTTCACGTTGCTCCAGGAAACAGATTCAAAAGAGGAGATACTGAGAGGCTTGGGACCAACTCAAAGTCGCCGGGTGAGTCCGTTTGGGGAGGTGTCCCGGATGGGGCGGTAGCCCCGGAACGTAGGGAACTTTGTGAAGTAGAGTTGCTTGGCGAGACGCCCCTCCCCCTACAGGAGCGGTAAACACGGACAACTGGGATCATCATAGAGGAGGCGGCTCAGCACAGCACTTGGACTCGGAGCAACCACTGGGGCTCCGGGCGGCTGCCTGAGGAGGAGCTGCGTGGCGAGCTGTTTGAACTCAGAGCGACCGCTCCAGAACACCGGTGGCATGCCTGGAGGAGGAGTGCGGTGGGTCACTTGGTCTCGGAGTGACTGCCTAAGGCTACGGGCGGTTGGCGGGAGGAGAAGACACGAAGTGAGTTGCTTGGACTCCTAGTGACTGCATCTGAAACCGGGTGGCTGTCCAGAGGAGGAGGTGTGTGGCAGGTCTCTGGGTCTCGGAGCTATTGTACGGGGCTCCAGGTGGTGGCTCAGAGGAGGGGCCGCATAGCCAGGCGATTAGGTGCAGAGCAGGGTCCCAGGAGCTAGGTGGCTTCTTGCTGGAAGAGCCGCACAGAGACACGCCTAGGAGCAGAGCAAAGTTTCCAGGACTGCGGGCAGATTCTCTGAGGAGAGGCAGCCTAAGGAGACTCGTCTGCGAAGGGTGAGGCTCCCAGGCCCAGGAGGTAGATCCGGGCCCCTGGGAATGTTGCAGAGGAAGACAGCCCAGCCCAGGCGGTAGTTGTAGATTGAGGGGAACCTCTAGGACGGCAACTGACCAGCGAGATGTCCCCACCAAGTGAGTCTTCCCTGCCAGGGGAGATTTTCCCACAGGGACGGTAAAACCAGAGACACAGGCACAAATAGGACTTGCCTCAGCCCACAGCCTAGTTCCCCATTGGATGACCATTGGTCAACAAGTGGAGGCACCTCTACCCACTAGCAGGGAATATACACTACCTGAGGGTCACCACCCTAGAGAGGCAGCTTCTTCGTGGAGCTCCGCATTATCAACTTCCTCCAAGACTTCAGGCTACTGAAGGATAAGAGGGGATATACTAGCAATCTTCAGCGACATTATAAGTTGATAGAGGAAATCTGCAATATCTTAAGGCCCACTGATTCCTGAAAAATATGAGAAAACAAGGAAAGAAAATGCCCCAAACAAATCTAGATGTTACATCAATAAAATTCAACGACAGCATGGCAGAAGAAATGACAGAAAGGGAGTTCAGAATGTACATAATTAAAATGATCAGGGAAGCAAACGATGAGATGAAAGAGCAAATGCAGGCACTGAATGATGAGATGAAAGAGCAAATGCAGGCATTGAATGATAGCACCAATCGACAGTTAACAGAGCAAATTCAGGAAGCAAAAGATCATTTCAATAAAGAGTTAGAGATATTGAAAAAAAACCAAACAGAAATCCTTGAAATGAAGGAAACAATAAACCAAATTAAGAACTCCATAGAAAGCATGACCAATAGTATAGAACACCTGGAAGACAGATATTCAGATATTGAAGACAAAATATTTAACCTCGAAAACAAAGTTGAACAAACAGAGAAGATGGTAAGAAATTATGAACAGAATCTGCAAGAACTATGGGATATCATGAAAAGGCCAAATTTGAGAATTATTGGAATTGAGGAAGGCTTAGAGAAACAAACCAAAGGAATGAACAATCTATTCAATGAAATAATAACAGAAAATTTCCCAAATCTGAAGAATGAAATGGATAATCAAGTTCAAGATGCTTATAGTACTCCAAATACTCAAAATTACAACAGACCCACACCAAGGCACATTATAATGAAAATACCTAACATACAAAATAAAGACAGAATTTTAAAGGCTGTGAGAGAAAAGAACCAACTTACATTCAGGGGGAAACCAATAAGAATATCAGCAGACTTTTCAATCCAGACTCTAAAAGCTAGAAGGGCCTGGAACAACATTTTTCAAGCTCTGAAAGAAAATGGATGCCAACCAAGAATCTTATACCCAGCAAAACTTACCTTCAAATTTGACGATGAAATAAAATCCTTCCATGATAAACAAAAGCTAAAAGAATTTACAAAAAGAAAGCCAGCATTACAGAACATTCTCAGCAAAATATTTCATGAGGAAGAGATAAAAAACAAAGAAGCAAATCAGCAAAGGGAGGAATTATCCTAAAGGAACTGTCAAATAAAGGAGGAACCAAAATGTTTCAAAAATTTTAAATATGAACCAAATGACCGGGAATACAAATCATATCTCAATAATAACCCTGAATGTTAATGGCCTGAACTCATCTATCAAAAGACATAGACTGGCAGATTGGATTAAAAAGAAAGATCCAACAATATGTTGCCTGCAAGAGACTCACCTCATAGAAAGAGATACCCATAGACTAAAGGTGAAAGGATGGGGAAAAACATACCATGCACATGGACTCAGCAAAAAAGCTGGAGTATCCATCCTCATTTCAGATAATGTGGACTTCAAGCCAGTGTTAGTCAGAAGGGAAAAAGAAGGACATTTCATACTGCTTAAGGGAACCATAAATCAGCAAGACATAACAATCATAAACATCTATACCCCAAACAGTGGCTCATCCATGTATGTTAAACAAATCTTTCTCAATTTTAGAAAACAAATAGACCATAACACAATAATACTAGGTGATTTTAACACGCCTCTCTCACCACTGGACAGATCTTCCAAACAAAAATTGAACAAAGAAACCATAGATCTCAATAACACAATCAATAATTTAGACTTAACAGACATTTATAGAACATACCATCCAACCAAGAGCGAATACACTTTCTTCTAAGCAGCACATGGATCCTTCTCTAAAATAGACCATATATTATGCCACAAAGCTAATGTCAGCAAATACAAGAAGATAGAGACACTACCTTGTATTCTATCAGATCATAATGGATTGAAGTTAGAAATAAATGAAAGAGTAAAAAACAGAAATTACTCCAACACCTGGAGATTAAACAATATGCTATTATATGATGAATGCATAACGGAAGATTTTAGGAAGGAAATTAAAAAATTCTTAAAGGTCAATGAGAACAAAGAAACATCATATCAAAATCTCTGGGACACTATGAAAGCAGTACTTAGAGGAAGATTTATTTCATGGAGCGCATTTAATAAAAGAAGTAAAACTCAAAAAATAAACGACCTAACACTACAGCTCAAAGCCCTAGAAAAAGAAGAACAGACCAACACCAAAAGTAGTAGAAGACAGGAAATAGTTAAACTGAGAGCTGAAATCAACGAAATTGAAACAAAAGAAACAATACAAAAAATTGACAAAATAAATAGTTGGTTCTTCGAAAAAATAAACAAAATTGATAAACCTTTAGCCACACTAACAAAGAGAAGACGAGAGAAAACCGAAATCACTAAAATTCGGAATGAACAAGGAAATATCACAACAGACACGACTGAAATACAAAACATAATTAGAAGCTATTTTGAAAACCTATACTCCAACAAAATACAAAATTTCGAAGACATCAACAGGTTTCTAGAGACATATGAATTGCCTAAACTGAACGAGGAGGACATACACAATTTAAATAGACCAATTTCAAGTAATGAAATAGAAGAAGTCATCAAAAGCCTACCAACAAAGAAAAGTCCAGGACCTGATGGGTTCTCAGCCGAGTTCTACAAAACCTTTAAAGAAGAGCTCATTCCAATACTTCTCAAAGTATTCCATAAAATAGGAGGGAACCCTCCCAAACTCATTCTATGAAGCCAATATTACCCTGATACCTAAACCAGACAGAGACACATCGAGGAAAGAAAATTTCAGATCAATATCCTTAATGAACATCGACGCAAAAATTCTCAACAAAATGTTAGCAAATCGCATACAAAAACATATTACAAAGATAGCGTACCATGATCAAGTGGGTTTCATCCCAGGGATTCAAGGTTGGTTCAACATCAGGAAATCAATAAATGTAATTCACCATATCAATAGACTTAAAGTCAAGAATCACATGATTATTTCAATAGATGCAGAAAAAGCATTTGATAAAATACAGCACCCCTTCATGCTCAAAACACTAGAAAATATAGGGATAGTGGGAACATTCCTTAACATTGTAAAGGCCATCTACACTAAGCCCATGGCTAATATCATTCTAAGTGGTGAAAAACTGAAAGCATTCCCCCTAAAATCTGGAACAAGGCAGGGATGCCCTCTTTCACCACTCCTATTCAATATCATCCTTGAAACTCTAGCCAGAGCAATTAGACAGACCAAAGAAATTAAAGGGATATGAATAGGAAAAGAAGAACTCAAACTATCCCTATTTGCTGATGATATGATTGTATACTTAGAGGAACCAGGAAATTCCACCAGAAAACTCTTAGAACTCATAAGTGAATTTAGTAAAGTAGCGGGATATAAGACCAATGCTCATAAATCTAATGCATTTTTATACATAAGTGATGAATCTTCAGAAAGAGAAGTTAGGAAAACTACCCCATTCACAATAGCCTCAGAAAAATAAAATACTTGGGAATCAATCTCACAAAAGAGGTGAAAGACCTCTACAATGAGAACTACAGAACACTAAAGAAAGAAATTAAAGAACACCTTAGAAGATGGAAAGATCTCCCATGTTCCTGGATAGACAGAATTAATGTTGTCAAAATAGCCATACTACCAAAAGTGCTATACAGATTCAATGCATTTCCAATTAAAATCCCAACGATGTACCTTACAGAAATAGAACAAACAATCATGAAATTCATCTGGAAGAATAAGAAACCCAGAAGAGCTAAAGCAATCCTTCAAAGGAAAAATGAAGCAGGGGGTATTGCAATACCAGAACTTCAACTATACTACAAAGCAATAGTAACAAAAATGGCATGGTATTGGTACCAAAATAGACAGGTAGATCAATGGTATAGAATAGAGGACACGGACACAAACCCAAATAAATACAATTTTCTCATACTAGACAAAGGGGCCAAAAATATGCAATGGAGAAAAGATAGCCTCTTCAACAAATGGTGCTGGGAAAATTGGAAATCCATATGCAACAGAATAAAACTAAACCCATATCTCTCACCATGCACGAAACTAAACTCAAAATGGATTAAGGACCTCGGAATCAGACCAGAGACCCTGCATCTTATAGAAGAAAAAGTAGGTCCAGAGCTTCAACATGTCGGATTAGGACCAGACTTCCTTAACAGAACTCCCATAGCACAAGAAATAAAAGCAAGAATCAACAACTGGGATAGATTCAAACTAAAAAGCTTTCTCTCAGCAAAGGAAACTATCAGCAATGCGAAGAAAGAACCTACAGAGTGGGAGAAAATCTTTTCCAATCATACTTCAGATAGAGCACTAATCTCCAGAATCTATAAAGAACTCAGAAAACTCAACACCAAGAATGCAAATAATCCAATTGACAAATGGGCTGAGGAAATGAATAGATACTTCACAGAAGACCTACAAGCAATCAACAAACATATGGAAAAATGTTCAACCTCTCTAGTAATAAGAGAAATGCAAATCAAAACCACCCTAAGATTCCATCTCACCCCAATCAGAATGGCGATTATCAAGAATACAAGCAACAATATGTGTTTGCGAGGATGTTGGGAAAACGGTACACTCATACATTGCTGGTGGGGTTCCAAATTAGTGCAGCCACTCTGGACAGCAGTATGGAGACTCCTTAGAAAACTTGGAATGGAACTACCATTTGACCCAGCTATCCCACTCCTTGGCCTATACCCAAAGGACTTACAATCAGCATACTACAGAGATACAGCCACATCAATGTTCATTGCTGCTCAATTCACCATAGCCAGATTGTGGAACCAACCTAGATGCCCTTCAGTTGATGAATGGATAAAGAAACTGTGGCATATATATACAATGGAATATTACTCAGCCATAAAGAATGATAAAATTATGGCATGTTCAGGCAAATGGATGAAATTGGAGAATATCATGCTAAGTGAGATAAGCCAATCTCAAAAAACCAAAGGAAGAATGATCTCGCTGATAAGTGGATGATGATACATAATGGGGGGTTGGAGGGGTTAGTTTTAGGGTTAGAATTAGGGTTAGGGAGGGGGGCAAGAATGGGGGAAGGAAGGACTGTGTAGAGAGAAAAGAGGGATGGGAGGGGTGGGGGGAAGGGAAAATATAACAGAATGTATCAACCATTACCCTATGTAAATTTATGATTACACAAATGGTATGCCTTTATGCCATGTACAAACAGAGGAACAACATGTATCCCATTTGTTTACAATAAAAAAAAAAAAGTACCTAGCACAGACCATGGCACAAAAGAATACAACCCTATTTTCCTTTGTGCTTTCCTTAATATTAATGTTTGGTCTGAGTATTGAATAATTAATTCCTGCCTAGTATCAGAGCATATTTAGATAATATCATGAAAGGACATACACCCCAGAGCTGGGATTCCCATTATTCTCTTTGTATACGCATTCTTTAAACAACCCATCCATTACATAATTCCCCCAAACCTCTGTCTTCACATTCCAGCTCCTCTAAAGTTTGTCTACATTACCTCACACCCTCCCATAAGCCAAATGGATTTCAAAATAAATTCATTTGTGAGAGAAGGACTTTGTAGAGGTTATGATGTCCAAAGTTAAATTATGACAATACTGTAAGATTAGAAATAAAGATAATGAGTTTCATAGAAAATTCTGTAACTGGTCAGATGCAAAAAAACAAGAGAAAGAATTGAAATATTCACTGAGGCTTTATAAGAGTCTGTCACTAAACTCCTGCCAATGCAATGTCCAGGAGCCTGTCCGTCAACCAGAACTAGACCTTAAAAGGCCACAGGTTATCTGGATGCCTATGCCAAGACATTTTTCAAGTTTGAAAGAGGAAGGGATTTTTCAGGAAGACAGGATAGCAGTCAGAAACAACCTGAATGTGAATCAGGCAGGAAGCTAGGGAGAAAAGACACTCAGCAAGATTGCTATTAAGTTGTACCAGCCCTTTGGGGTTAAAACATAATTATCTTTGGATTGGATTACTGGAAAATTGGCCTCTTTGAAGTCAAGGAAGCTGCAAACAGCTTCATAGAATGCTAAAAATTCAGGCATGAAAGAGAAAAAAAAAAAAAAAAAGACTTTTAAGTGTTACCTAATCATCCAAAGCTTGGATGCCTGCTACAACTTCCAAGGAAATCAAACCTCAGTTTTGAAACACACCCAATGACCAAAGATAAATAAAATCATACACATTCCACTTTAGATATGCAGACCGTTAGATAATTCTTCCATGTCTTGAGCTAAAATTAGTTTCTCTAGAAGTCCCATTGCTGTTTAAAATGCTAACACTCCAATCTTCACGAAAAAAGTTTAATTATTCATTCAAATACAAACCTTCAAATGTCAGGAGATGGTTACCACATCACCCAAGTTTTCTCATCTTGAAACTATTTATTCCCAGTTCTTTCAACAGATTGTCTAAATGACATGACCTCACCACATCAAGTCGTCTCCTATATCTCCTGACCACATCATGTGTCTAAATCCTCTTAAAGGGGCCCATTGGGGCAGAGAAGGAACAGGGCTGTCCACACTGTTTTTCTACACACCTGTATTTATACAACCTCGAATCATAGCCCCTTTTCTTTCAAGCCTCATCACAACATTGGACAATTGTGTACTAACTGCCAACTGGAACTTCCCATCTCTTAGGGAGGAATTTTTGGAAACTAATAAAGGACCATTTATGTATGCACTGTTAAATTTCAGCACATTGGACTCAATCCATCCTTCAACTAGTAAAGTGTTTTAGTTAATGATAACGTATCCGTAACTTGGATGAGATCTTCTGTATCTTACTGCAAGTCCTATCAAAAGAATCAATAATCACAAGATTAAGCATAGAAGCTTCCTTTCAATTAAACAGGAATCCATTAATTCAATCAAATATTGATAAAGTCCAACCTGCATGTCTACATCTTGTCCACAAATTAGGGAGAACTTATTGAATTATCTGATGTTCAGATATTCAGTTATCCTTTTGGCTGTGTTTCCTTGATAGTAAGACAAGAGTTCCCATTAAAGAAAGAAATGAGGCAAGTAACTGAAAAAAAAAAAAAGAAAGAAAGAAAGAAAGAAAGAAAGAAAGAAAGAGATGAAGCAATTCAATGGGAACCTTTTGTCAACACATGCTGTGTCCCAATCATCACTTTCTACTTTTGATGGAACATTAATCTCTGTTTAATAAGTCAATTGTGCTTGTATTGTGGTCATATATAAGATATTCTACTTATTTTTAAATGAGTACTGAAATACTAAAGGTCAAAATCATATAACTCACATTATGTTAAAATTATCACACACAAAAAAAAAATATGGGGGAGATTGCCATAGATGAACAATAGGTATGACTAAATATTGACACAAGTGAGTATTATGTCTACAGAGATCACTTTTTTTTTTCCAAAAATTTTCAGATAATTGTCTACATTTATGCCCCACATCACCCCATCTTGCCCAGTCTACATAATTTCTCTGTAACAAATAGCAGTTCAATGAATTCCTTTGAATTGTCTGAGTACCCCAAGATGTCATCCTTCGTTCCCTGTGACTTGAACTGTGAACCATACCCTCCCATCTCTGTAACGGTTTAGTGTTTGTGTTCCCTTTTCAGTATTTGCATCACTCTTTTTAGTATGAAGATTAATTTTATTAAAGATGATACAAGAAAATCTACTGGGTAATGTGTAGGAGGGTCCTTCCCAAATATTATTCTACTTCTTCCTTCCTCTTCGACTTGTTCTGAATATACTGAAGAAATTCTGCTTTATTGTCCATGGTACTTTCTGCCAACCCAAGAAGAGTTGAGCCTGTGGACATGGTTCTTGCACATGTTCCATTCTTTTATATTTTTTTCATTGACTTCTGCTTTTTTCTAGCACTTCGATCTCTTAAAGAAATCTGAGTCCCTGAAGATCCCTTTATGTTACAGTCTTCACTTCCATTAGAATTTCCCCTAATTTGTACGAAATGGTTTGCAATAGGTGAAATCAGGACTATATTTCTAAAAACTCAAACCTGTCACTCTCCCTTTAATAGAGAATGCCATGACATCATGACTTTTTTCCTTGCTTTGTTCTGAGATGTGACTTTTTGAAGTCTATAGCACAGAGCCAACCATTCCAGGCTTCAAGGGTTTTCAAAGTAGCTTCCCCAAAAACTTCCCTTCCTTTCACTTCCCCAATAAACTCCTCCTAGAGATCACAGTCAGATCCACAGAAACTCCTCCCCTAAAGGCCTCCCAGGAGATGGTAGGCAACTTATTAAAGGACATCCTGAGGCTGCAAGCACTCAACTCTTTTATCAATCAGGTTGAGATTTGAGCAGATGCCTCAATAACTAAAATCCCTCAATCATTGCTTTGGTTTGGGGACAGGATCATCTTTTGGACTCTATCAAAATATATTATCTCTTTCTTTTTTCTGTCTTGAAGCTTGAAGAACACTCTCCCAATAACATAATTTCTGACTTTATTTTCTATTTTCAACAGCCATCATCTGACATCATGAGTTTTGATGCTGGTCTACATCTCCTTGATAAATAACTACTTCTCTAGCCTCTTTTCATAAAATGTCTGTTCCTTTTAAAGATGTACTATCGCCATCATCCAAGTCTGAATCATATCTCAATTTCAGTGATCATTAGAAATTATATGAGCTCTTGCCATGTATTAAAATCCTGCTACTATCTACATTTTCCAGAAACATACATGCCAGATTGTCTGATTATTTGTCTTCTGCTTCATATTTGGTTTAAATTTCATCCATATAATCTTTTTTTTTCCTTTCCACCTTTTTTAATTGGTGCATTATAGTTGTACATAATGATAGGATTTGTTGCTACTTATTCATAGATCACACAATATAACAATATTGTTTGGCCAATCTCACTTCCAAATACTTTCTCCCTCCTCCCACTCCCTGGTCCTTCCCCCTCTACTGATCTCCCTATGATTTTCATGAGAGCCCTACCCTCTCCACCTTTCTTTTCCTCTTTCTAATTTCCACATATGAGAGGAACATATGACCCTTGGCCTTCTCAGTTTGACTTATTTCACTTAGCAAAATAGTCTCTAGTTCCATCCATTTTCCTGAAAATCACATAATTTCATTTTTCTTTTAATATGCTTTTTAATCTGTTCTAATTAGTTATACATAACAGTAGAATACATTTTGACACATCATACATAAATGAAGTATAACTTCTCATACTTCTGGTTGTACATGATGTAGAGTTACACAGGTCATGTAATTATATATGCACATGGGGTAATAATGTCCAATTCATTCTACTAACATCCTATCTCTTTGCTCCCTCCCCTCCCTTCACTCCCCTCTGTCTAATCCAAAATACTTCTATTCTCCCCTCTTGTTGTGAATTATCATCTTCATATCAGATAAAACATTTGACTCAAAATCATCACATTACAGTGATGCAGCCACATCAATGCTTATGGCAGCTCAATTCACAAATGCTAAACTATGGAACCTACCTAGGTACCTTTCAAAAGATGAATGGATAAAGAAACTCTGGTGTGTATTCACACACACACACACACACACACACACACACTGGAATATTACTCAGCCTTAAAGAAGAATGAAATCATGGCATTTGCCCGGAAATGAATGAAACTGGAAAATATTATGCTAAGTAAAGTAAGCCAATCCCAAAGAAACAAAGTCCAAATGTTTTTTTCTGACATATGGATGCTAATTCATCCATTTAATCTTGAATTGTGCCCCCACCTATCATTCTAAGATCTTAAGAGTCACAAATCTAAATTCTCTTCAGCAACACCATCTACCTTGCCTTCCATTCAACATCATTGTTTTCCTCTCTCATGTGTTTATTGAAAAGACTTCTCCTGAGAATACACTTTGTGTAATGCACTCTGGTGCATAAACTAGGGTTATATTAGTGGAAAAATAAATAATATCTCCACCCTCTAATGAGTTGATTCCAATAACTTAGTAAGTAATTCTAGTACTTGTCTGAAGCTGCCTCCTTGGACAAAAAGTTCACCCACATAATTCCATTTCCTGTAGAACTTCTGTATCATTGCTATGTTCCACACGCTTTCTTTGATAAACACATCTCTTACACATCAACAGAATGACATAAAGGTTTGGGGGATGTATTTGTTACAACTCTGTGCCACATCTCATCTACCTGCTCCAGAAGAACAGCGCACTGTGTTGTTTATCACATCAAGCACACAAACAACTCCCTCGACATAGCCAACTCCATGACCTGAACAAGATACGAGCTACCACTAGGGATCTCTCCCTCCTTGACCTCATAACAAACAGCTCCATAAACTGGGGCTTAGCAATTTTTCCAGTCATTCTGTGGAGCATGGGATGCTGCCATTTCCTCATAAGATTCAAATCCCCTTCCTGGGAAGGGTCTCACATACACAGTATAACGTCAAGCTAAACATGCATTTCTTGATTGCTTTCTCTTGTATCAAAATCTTCCACTTACCAATAATATTTTTCTTTCACTTTTCATTAAAACTTAAAACTTTCTTTCTTTCTCTTCTCCCTTTTTTTCTTTGGTTGTTTCTTCCATTCTAACTAGAAATCACTCATTATCTTTAACCAGTTAGTGTTTAGAGAAACTTGTACTCCTGTGCTTTCTCTTTTATAAAATCATTATTTTGTAGGAAAGAAAAATCCTTATTCATCTTGATACGGTCCTTTGTCCAGACTTAACCTTGGCACAGCAACTCACGGGCAACAAGTAAACACTTCCTGAGGTGACTGGCAACCGAGAATTATAGCCCACATCACTGGTCAGGGATTTTTGCAGGAACACAGATACCTTGTGGACTCAGAAGTACACTTCTGCCCTCATGCACACCTTGTAGATTGTTAGAGGAAATAAAGATCTTTAGTAGTTTCCCTTAGGAAATCTTGCACAGAGGTTTCTTCAAATATTGTCTCCAAAGAGGCCAATTGTATGACTCTTTTTTTTCATTTCTGCCATCTTCTGTTCAGAATTTGGTACTAGTCCTCTTCAGCTCAAAGATATCCTAATCTCGGGGAGTTTCAAGATGGAGGACTAGAGGGAGACTGCATCTCCTGGAGCTCCAGAACTCAGGATTCAAAAAGGGGAGGCACTGAGAGACTCGGAAGAACTCAGAGACGCTGGGTGAGTCGCTTCCACCTGGTGAAGCTCGGTTCGGGCAGCAGGCCTGGACAGTGGGCAGCTTCTCGGAGCAGGGCAGGGCGGCAAGAGGTTTTCCCCAGCAGCCCAGCTCCATCCAGCGGCAGGCCCAGCCCACAGCCAGCTTTTCGGAGCAGGTCCACCCAGTGAGAGGCTTTCCGCGCACAACCAGCCCCAAGCGGGGCAGTCAGGTCCCTCAGACAGCTTCTTGGACGAGGGCAGGGCGGTGAGAGGCGTTCGCCAGCAGCCTGGCTCCACCCGGCGGCAGGCCCGGCCCACAGCCAGCTTCTCCCAGCAAATCCATCCAGTGAGAGGCTTTCGGCGCACACCCATCCCCCAGTCCCACACCCAGCAGCGGGCCAGGGGCAGCTTTCTTCGGAAACACTGCTTTATCAAGTTCCTCCAAGACTTCAGGCTATTGAAGGTTAACAGGTGATATGCTGGAAATCTACAAGGACACTATAAGCCAATAAAGGAAATCTGCAATATCTCAGAGTCCACTGATATATGACCAATATGAGAAAACAAGGGAGGAAAATGTACCAAACAAACCTAGATGCTATCTCAATAAAACCCAATGACAGCACAGCAGAAGAAATGTCAGAAAGGGAGTTCAGAATGTACATAAATAAAACAATCAGAGAAGCAAACAAGGAGATGAAAGAGCAAATGCAGGCATTAAATGATCACACCAATCAACAGTTAAAAGACCAAATACGGGAAGCAAGAGATCATTTCAATAAAGAGTTAGAGATACTAAAAAAAAAAAAACAAACAGAAACTCTTGAAATGAAGGAAACAATAAACCAAATTAAGAACTCAATAGAAAGCATAATGAATAGGATAGAACACCTGGAAGACAGAACCTCAGACATTGAAGACAAAATGTTTAATCTTGAAAAAAAAGTTGACCAAACAGAGAAGATGGTAAGAAATCATGAACAGAATCTACAAGAATTATGGGATATCATGAAAAGGCCAAATTTAAGATTATTGGGATAGAGGAAAGCACAGAGAAACAAACCAAAGGAATGAACAATCTATTCAATGAAATAATATCAGAAAATTTCCCAAATCTGAAGAATGAAATGGAAAATCAAGTACAAGAGGCTTATAGAACTCCAAATACACAAAATTACAACAGACCCACACCAAGGCACATTATTATGAAAATACCTAACATACAAAATAAAGACAGAATTTTAAAGGCTGCAAGAGAAAAGAACCAAATTACATTCAGGGAGAAACCAATTTGGCTATCAGCAGATTTTTCAATCCAGACCCTAAAAGCTAGAAGGGCCTGGAACGACATATATCAAGCCCTGAAAGAAAATGGATGCCAACCAAGAATCTTATACACAACAAAACTTACCTTCAGATTTGATAATGAAATAAAATCCTTCCATGATAAACAAAAACTAAAAGAATTTACAAAAAGAAAGCCAGCTTTATAGAACATTCTCAGCAAAATATTCCATGAGGAAGAGATGAAAAACAATGATGCAAATCAGCAAAGGGAGGAACTGGCCTAAAGGAATAGCCAAATCAAGGAGAAACCAAGTTGTGTCAAAAAACAAAAATGAACCAAATGACTGGAAATACAAATCATATCTCAATAATAACCCTGAATGTTAATGGCCTGAACTCATCAATCAAGAGACATAGACTGGCAGATTGGATTAAAAAGAAAAATCCAACAATATGCTGCCTGCAAGAGACTCATCTCATAGAAAGAAATACCCAAAGACTAAAGGTGGAAGGATGGGGAAAAACATACCATGCACATGGACACAGCAAAAAAACTGGAGTATCCATCCTCATTTCAGATAATGTGGACTTCAAGCCAAAGTTAGTCAGAAGGGATAAAGAAGGACATTTCATACTGCTTAAGGGAAGCATAAATCAGCAAGATATAACAATCATAAACATCTATGCCCCAAACAGTGGCTCATCCATATACGTCAAACAAATCCTTCTCAATTCCAGAAATCAAATAGACCACAACACAATAATACTAGGAGATTTTAGCACACCCCTCACCACTGGACAGATCTTCCAAACAAAAATTGAATAAAGAAACCATAGACCTCAATAACACAATCAATAATTCAGATTTAACTGACATGTATAGAATATACTATCCAACAAAGAGGGAATATACCTTCTTCTCACCAGCACATGGATCCTTCTCTAAAATAGACCATATATTATGCCACAAAGCTAATGTCAGCAAATACAAGAAGATAGAGATACTACCTTGTACTCTATCAGATCATAATGGATTGAAATTAGAAATAAATGACAGAATAAAAAACAGAAACTACTCCAACACCTGGAGATTAAATAATACACTATTATATGATGAATGGATAACAGAAGATATCAAGAGGGAAATAAAAAAAATTTTAGAAGTAAACGAGAACAAAGACACATCATATCAAAATCTCTGGGACACTATGAAAGCAGTACTTAGAGGAAGATTTATTTCATGGAGCGTATTCAATAAAAGAAGTAAAAATCAACAAATAAACGACTTAACACTACAGCTTAAAGCCCTAGAAAAAGAAGAACAGAGCACCCCAAAAGTACTAGAAGACAGGAAATAGTTAAAATCAGAGCCGAAATCAATGAAATTGAAACAAAAGAAACAATAGAAAAAATTAACAAAATAAATAGTTGGTTCTTTGAAAAAATAAACAAAATTGATAAACCCTTAGACACACTAACAGAGAGAAGAAGAGAGAAAACTCAAATTACTAAAATTTGGAATGAACAAGGAAATATCACGACAGACACGACTGAAATACAAAACATAAATAGAAACTATTTTGAAAATCTATACTCCAACAAATCAGAAAATCTCGAAGATATCAACAGATTTCTAGAGACATATGAATTACCTAAACTGAACAAGGAGGACATACACAACTTAAATAGATCAATTTCAAGTAATTAAATAGAAGAAGTCATCAAAAACCTACCAACAAAGAAAAGTCCGGGACCAGATGGGTTCTCAGCCGAGTTCTACAAAACCTTTAAAGAAGAGCTCATTCCAATACTCCTCAAAGTATTCCATGAAATGGAAGAGGAGGGAACCCTCCCAAACTCATTCTATGAAGCCAATATCACCCTGATACCTAAACTAGACAGAGACACATCAAGGAAAGAAAATTTCAGACCAATATTCTTAATGATCATTGATGCAAAAATTCTCAACAAAATTTTAGCAAATCGCATACAAAAATATTTTAAAAAGATAGTGCACCACGATCAAGTGGGTTTTATCCCAGGGATGCAAGGCTGGTGCAACATTCGGAAACCAATAAACATAATTCATCATATCAACAGACTTAAAGTCAAGAATCACATGATTATTTTGATAGATGCAGAAAAAGCATTTGATAAAATATAGCATCCCTTCATGCTCAAAACACTAGAAAAAAATAGGGATAGTAGGAACATTCCTGATCATTGTAAAGGCCATCTATGCTAAGCCCATGGCCAATATCATTCTAAATGGTGAAAAACTGAAAGCATTCCCCCTAAAAACTGGAACAAGGCAGGGATGCCCTCTTTCACCACTTCTATTCAACATTGTCCTTGAAACTCTAGTCAGAGCAATTAGACGGACCAAAGAAATTAAAGGGATACAAATAGGAAAAGAAGAACTCAAACTATCCCTACTTGCTGATGACATGATTATATATTTAGAGGAACCTGGAAATTCCACCAGAAAACTTTTAGAACTCATAAGTGAATTCAGTAAAGTAGCAGGATACAAGATCAATGCTTGTAAATCCAATGCATTTTTGTACTTAAGTGATGAATCTTCAGAAAGAGAAATTAGGAAAACTACCTCATTCACAATAGCCTCAAAAAAAATAAAATACTTGGGAATCAATCTCACAAAAGAGGTGAAAGACCTCTACAATGAGAACTACAGAACACTAAAGAAAGAAATTAAAGAAAACCTTAGAAGATGGAAAGATCTCCCATGCTCTTGGATAGGCAGAATTAATATTGTCAAAATGGCCATACTACCAAAAGTGCTATACAGATTCAATGCAATTCCAATTAAAATCCCATGACGTACCTTACAGAAATAGAGCACGCAATTATGAAATTCATCTGGAAGAATAAAAAACCCAGAATAGCTAAAGCAATCCTTAGCAGGAAGAGTGAAGCAGGGGGTATCACAATACCAGATCTTCAACTATACTACAAAGTAATAGTAACAAAAACGGCACGGTATTGGTACCAAAATAGACAGGTAGATCAATGGTACAGAATAGAGGACATGGACACAAACCCAAATAAATACAATTTTCTCATACTAGACAAAGGGGCCAAAAATATGCAATGGAGAAAAGATAGCCTCTTCAACAAATGGTTCTGGGAAAACTGGAAATCCATATGCAACAGAATGAAACTAAACCCATATCTCTCACCCTGCACAAAACTCAACTCAAAATGCATCAAGGACCTCAGAATCAGACCAGAGACCTTGCATCTTATAGAAGAAAAAGTAGGTCCAAATCTTCAACATGTCAGCCCAGGATCAGACTTCCTTAACAGGACTCCCATAGTACAAGAAATAAAAGCAAGAATCAACAACTGGGATAGATTCAAACTAAAAAGCTTTCTCTCAGCAAAGGAAACTATCAGGAATGTGAAGAGAGAGCCTACAGAGTGGGAGAAAATCTTTGCCACCCATACTTCAGATAGAGCACTAATCTCCAGAATCTATAAAGAACTCAAACAACTCTATACCAAGAATACAAATAATCCAATCAACAAATGGGCTAAGGAAATGAACAGACACTTCACAGAAGATCTACACGCAATCAACACACATACGAAAAAATGTTCATCTTCTCTAGTAATAAGAGAAATGCAAATCAAAACTACCCTAAGATTCCATCTCACCCCAATTAGAATGGTGATTATCAAGAATACAAGCAACAATATGTGTTGGCGAGGATGTTGGGAAATAGGTACACTCATACATTGCTGGTGGGGTTGCAAATTAGTGCAGCCACTCTGGAAAGCAGTGTGGAGATTCCTCAGAAAGCTTGGAATGGAACCACCATTTGACCCAGCTATCCCACTCCTTGGCCTATACCCAAAGGACTTAAAAGCAGAATACTACAAAGATGCAGCCACATCAAAGTTCATAGCTGAGCAGAACAATAGCTAGATTGTGGAACCAACCTAGATTCCCTTCAATTGATGAATGGATAAAGAAACTGTGGCATATATATACAATGGAATATTACTCAGCCATAAAGAATGATAAAATTATGGCATTTGCAGGCAAATGGATGAAACTGGAGAATAATATGCTAAGTGAGATAAGCCAATCTCAAAAAAACCAAAGGAAGAATGATCTTGCTGATAAGTGGATGATGACACATAATGGGGGGGAGGAGGAAGGAGGGACTGTATAGAGGGAAAAGAGGGGTGGGAGGTGTGGGAGGGTAGGGGGAAAAATAACAGAATGAATCAAACAACATTACTCTATGTAAATGTATGATTACACAAATGGTATGCTTTACTCATGTACAATCAAAGAATCAACATGTATCCCATTTGTTTACAATAAAAGTAAATATATAAAAATAAAAATAAAAAAAAGATATCCTCATCTCTTTCAGCAACTTCAATCAAAAAGGAGGCAAACCTACTAGATACTTTCACAATCACTTCCTCCTGCCTCTCTTCCTTTTGCTCTGAACTCCTCCAAATCAATTGGAAGAACGTTTTGCCACAGCTTTATTTTTTAACTACTTTTTTTATTTTCTATAGACTGCATTTTGATTCATTGTACACAAATGGGGTACATCATTTCATTTCTATGGTTGTGCACGATGTAGATTCACACCATTCGTGTAATCATACATGTATGTAGGGTGATGATATCTGTCTCATCCCACCATTTTTCATACAGTTTTTAAAATATTTTTTAAACATAATCTATTGCATATTATTTCTTTAAAAATACAATCAAGAGTAGGGAGTGGGTAGCTGAGTGGATTTTCCTGTGGGCAAGCTCCGAAGCTGCCTTACTTAATCTTGCACTCACCTGGGTCCAGAAAATGGCAGTGGGGATCTCTCAGGGGAAGAGGCTGCATGGTACACTTTCATTGCAAACTGTTTGAAGAATTAGAGAACCATCTCAAATAAACATTTCTAAGAATGCTTTCAGATAGTTCAAATATTGTGCAAATTAGCAAGCAGAGAAAGAGTGAGATAAAAATTCAATATTTAAAGTCCCCCATGCCCTGTAAACATAACAGCAAAGTGACTCCCTCTGCTACATTTGGAGAAAAAGTCATAAACATTTTCCAAACTGAAGCATTAAGTGAGATAGTTCAAACTCCTAGAAATTCACCCTAGGGAACTCCTGCATTTAAAATGATAGTAGAATCTCTATTTGCCTATTTAGTAATCAGAGTAGAGTCTATTGAGAATGCTAGAAAGCTTGCAACTTGCAAAGTTCTAGAAAAAAAGAAAAGGCAAGCTAATTAAACCAAGTAAAACTGTTGAACCTCTGTGAATAGTTACATAGCTAAACAGACACCCTCAAATTTCAGATACATATTGTGTATCTTTTTTTCCCATTTTTATCATATTTCAAAAATGTCACTAGGTAATTTTCATCATAGGTACAAAATCCAATTGCCTATAGTTTGTAACAAAACGTTGCAAGAAAGAAAAAGATTATTCATAAGAATTCTTTCACTTTGAAGTGGAGGAAGTGAGCCAAGGAATTCTCAAGTTATAAAAATGGTGTACATACTACATGGGTAAGGAATTGTATGTTTCAAAACCCTGGAAGGAAGACACAAACCAGTGAGGCTGGATCTCTCATGGATTCCATGAGGGAACAAAAAGTTAAAGGACACACTATCCCCTTTCCCATCTGACTCGTTTCCTGTGACTGTCATGGGTAATATCACAGACTGGTTGACTTTAACAACAGAAATCTATTTTCTCAAAATTCTGGTGGTTGGAAGTCCAAGATCAGGTTGTCAGCAGGCATCGTTTTTTCTGAGGCTGCTCTCCTTGGGCTTATGAAAGGGTGTCGTCACTTGGTCTTCCTTTAGTACCTATCTGTGTTCAAGGTTCCTCCTCTTATAAGAACACCAGTCATAATAAGCTAGGGTCAACCCTAATGACCTCATTTGAAGTTAATTACTTGTGGAGGAGTCTTATTTCTAAATATGGTCATTCTGAGGTACTAGGGATTGGGACTCCAAAATAACTGGGGTTGGGGAAAGATACAACTTATCCTATGATACCCTCCTCCAATGGCAGAGGAAGATTATTCTTGAGAAGAGAAACACCTTGTAATTTTTTTTTCAGTTATTTGCTATGGATTGAGCTAGCACAGCAGATCAGACTTTAATCAGACTTTCCTAATCAATATCAACATTCCAAGTCCTCCCTTCTCATATTGGACCTGTGCTGTCCAGCCCAGAGTAATAGTAAGGTTACAGTGAGGCACAAGGCACCATCTTCACACAGCAGGGAATACTTGGGGTGCAAAACACTTCCATTTTGTGCTCCATTTTATACCTAATTTATAGGATATTTTCCTGGAAACCAAGTTGCATAAATTTATATATCCTAAATTTGGTCACCACAAGCAATCTTAAACCAGAAACATAAATAAGGATTCTCCTCCTAGAAAACGCCTTATCTTATTTACCAGAAATTTTAGCTATCAGCATGTGTATATTATTAGACCAAGTCACCTGACTGGTTCCTTTCCCCAGGAGCATCTCCCCAGTAATCAGAAGAGCAGTGGATCTGGGCCAGATGCTTTAACTTCTTGCTCCCTGGGGATGCAGTGCAATGTAAACTCACTCTTCTATTTCCCTACACCATCTTCAGTGTATTTCACATTGCTCTCTCATGTCAAAAATTATAAATTGTATGGAACATTTTATTGGGAAACTCAGTGTAGTTATCTTTATGTGGAATAAATACAGATCCAATCAGAAATAGAGCTTGCTCAATGGCATTCTATAAGGAATATTTTCACTGACCTTCCAAAATACATATGCACAGAAATATCACAACAATTATATTTGGGGTTCACCCCATGGAAGAATTTTTCTTGCAGTGGACATCTATTAAGTGTTACATCCAACTCCTCCTTTTCTGGTCATTTCTTTTCTCTTTCCTAGACTGACACTTGATAATCACAGTGGTACATCTCCCCAGGTCACCTCCTCACTCCAACAGAATCTCCTCAGTAGAGTGCAGCCCCTGGCCAAACTAATTCAACTAGAGACAGCCGCCCCTCCCTGGGAAAGGAATGACAAGGAGAACCTCTCTCTCTGTCTTGGTTCTTTTCAGAGTCTTTTTGGTTTTCCTTGTTACATGGTTGTGATTTTCACTAAACCCCTCCTTTGCTCCAGGCTGTTATAAATCTCGATCTAGTTTGTCCTAAAACAGCACAGTACAATTATTAAAGCTTACAGAACTTTCAGACTTTGATTTTTAAATGGCCTCTGGACTGTTGACCCTGGTGCAACTTCTCCTAACCTCCACATGAATGGGAAAGGTTACTACAGCAGTCTAGCAGATCTGGGACACGCTAGTCACTAACTTGCACTATTATTAATAGTAAAATAACAGTGAGAACTTATTAATAGTAGTAATAGTATCCATATTTTAGAATTATTCAAAAATTCCATTATTCCTCTATAATTATCAGATTTATTCAATTTTTTCATGATTAATACATATGAGTTGTATAATCAGGGTGAATTCATAAATATAATGACTTTCTTTAAAAATAGTTTCTTCATCAACTACTTTTTAACACTCTATGTGATAGTTCTGTGTCACTCTGGAATTTAATTTGATTTGATTTTCACTTTGCCTATACATACACTGAAGAATAACTTTTAGAAAACTTTTAAAGCCAGGCACAGTGGCACACGCTTGTAAACCTCAGGAGGCTGAGGCAGGAGGATTGCAAGTTCCAAGCAAGTCTCAGCAACTTAGCAAGGCCCTAAACTGCTTAACAAGATCCTGTCTCTAAATAAGATATAAATAAGGGCTGGGGATGAGAATCCCTAGGTTTAATCCTGAATACCAAAAGAAAAAATTTTTGAAAGATAACTTTTGAGTCTGCACAAAACCAAAGAGGGAAGGGTGAATTTCACAGATATTGTAGTTTTGTAGTTTGAGTTGGGAGGACTCCCAGATTGATCAAAACCTGGAAGATCCTCCCATATCCATAATTACTGCATAAAAAAATCACTCACAAATTTTATTGGCTTAGAATGACCATTTATTTGCACACATTTTTTGCATTACATAATTATTATTTCACAATATTTGAAATAAATATTTAAGTGAAATTAAATTTATTTCTTTCTTTTCAAAAACAGTACAGTTTTCTATTCACCATCTTCTCCTAAAGCTAACATCTTTCATGGTATAATCATTAATTTGGGTTTCAACTTTCCTGGATTACAGGGTAACTGTGGTTGGTAAAGCACTATTTCTGGTATGTCCAGGAAGGTGAAGGAGATGTTAGAAGGCCTTAGGCAGCCAGGGCAAGATGGCAAGTGAGGAAGTCTGGGGCAGGTCCAAACCACATGAGCATGGCCATGGTCTACCAACGAGGTCAATTTCCCTGTTGACTAAAGTGCTCACGGACACAGCAGGGGACCCAGTCAGAAAAACACTTCCAAACTCGTGTTCCTGAGCAGGGAAGCCAATAGAAAAACTAAAATAGACATGTGGACACAGGGACACCAATGAACAATAGTGAGGAGAATATGGACAGGGGAGAAGAAAAGAAAAGAAAATTCTAGGGGCCATGTAACGAACAAGCCGAAACTTCCCCACCAGCCTTCCAGCTCCAGGTCCCCTTCTCTTTAGAGAAATCTGTTACTTTTGCTTTTGCGCTAAATCTGTTGCTTGCTTGCTCTCTCTGTGTCCTGTTCGATTCTTTGTTGAAGGAAGACACCAAACCCAAGACCCCTAGAGGATAATAAAGGTATTTCTGATTGGCCTCTAAATTAGCCAGCTGAGTAAAGAAACTCTCCAGTCAGTCACCCATGTGGTTCCATCCAATCAGCTGAGCCCAGGTAGAACAAAAAGGCAGAGGAAAGGCAAATTCTCTCTTCTGGGAGTAGCCTCCTCCTTTAAACACTGAAACTCCATGTTCTCCGGCCTTCAACTCTAGGATTCGTAGCAGGAGACAATAGCCAGGATCTTGAACCTTCAGCCTTGAGCTAGGAGTTATACCCCTGCCTCCCCTGGTTCTGGAGCCTACAGACTCAACTGTGCCATGCTTCTATCTTTCCTGGTTCTCGTGCTTTCAGATGTCCTATCATGGGCCATCTGGTATTTGCCCACATCCTTGCAGCCAACCATGTCAGCAGGGCTCAGTAAAGGTGAGTCAACCCTGCTCAACCTGGTGTGGTACAATCAGGTGGCTGGCTGGCTGGGCTGGCTTGTTCTGGAAGTCTTCCTTGCTGTGTGTGGCAGTTAGTGATGCTTTTAACTTGGAACATGGGTTTTCTTCCACTGAGCCAGCACTAATGGGCTTCCCCAATAGAGAATGGTCCCCAAGATGATGAAAAGAGAAGCCACAAAGCAGCTTAACATCTAGCCTCAGACATCACACGATGTCCCTTCCACCTCATTCTATTGGTCAAAATAAACCACAGGCCAGCCCAGATTCAGGGTGTCAGAGGATAGACTTCCTCTCTTGATGCTGAGTGGTCCAGTCACATCATAAAGCGGTATGAGGAGTTGTTGCAAGCCTCTTTGCAAACAATCTCTCTAGTATAACTGATTCTTGGTCACATCAAAAAAAGTTTCTGAGCACCTCCCAAGTGCTAAATATTATTCTAGTCACTGGGGACTTGCAGGGAACAAGACAGGCATAGTCCTCACCTTTGCAGAGAGGACCGGCATTGAAACATCAGAGCCTGCTGTCAGTGATACAAAGCAATACCAGACTGGATGGGGGAGGAATAGAGGCAGACCCAACCAAGAGGGAGAGGGAGAGGGCTGGAGCTGGGGTTGGAGAATAGCAGCAGGACGGTATTATTTTGTGAATGTAACCATCAGAGCTTTCTACTTCCTGTATCTATCTACTTGGTTCCTGACACCATATTTTACTATGTCTAGACCAAATGTATATTTCTCTCCTACCATATAATTTTATAGTGACAGAATGAACAAAGAAGAAAACTTGGGGGAATATATTCCTTTCAAAGAAAATCTAGCACAGTCCTGCAAATAGAGGATTAACTTCTGTGAAAAAGTAATACTTTTTCATCATGTCAAAATCTTTTCTTAATTTGAAGAATTTATTATTAATTAAGATAGCTGAGTTTTTCAAGTACACAGTTCTCCCTTTGATCTATAGGCCTCCAGGCTAAGTTCCCAGATGCCTGAAGCTGGTTTTAACTAAAATATTTCCCCAGGAAAGACATATTCTGTGGCACCAAATGAAACCACAGTTGTGGCGTGTTTTGTTAGAAGATCCAAATCAATAAACTGAGATGCCCGGGTTTGAAAACCTGGTATGCTGGAGGTGGATGACTTATTAATCTATATATAGCACACTGAGAAGAAGATTTAGGTTTTTTGATACTTGTTCAAAGCATGCTTGAGATGAAGACTCCTGTGGGAGAAGAGATGGAACAGAAGAACACGTCAGAGAGTTGTCACACACGGCTGCGGGAAAGCTCTCCACCAAAGTGTTATCCTCTTCCCAGCAGGTTTGCTGGAAATGTGCTTCTTGTGTTCAGTTCAAAGAGTCCCATGATGGGTGTGGAGGTAGATGCTCCTGGGGGTGTTAAAGAAAACAGTAAATACCAGCAAGCTCTCCACAAGCAGTGTGGTTAGAGTTCAGAGTGCTGTGAGTGCTATGCAGAAGCATCACACCAATGAGTCAGCTGATACCGTCAAATTCCTATTATGCACTAGACACGACTCGATGTTCCAGGGATATCATGTTGAATAATGCATTGTTCCGGCCCTTTACAGAGAGTATAGTCGAGCAAGGAAAATGAACAAGGATCAGGCAATTATGCCACTGCACAAAAAGAGTGGTGGGAGGCAAATACAGAAAACCATGGAATCACTGTCACCAAGCAACTCATTCAAACGTGAAGCCTTCCTGAGGGAAGTGCCATCTAAGCTGAGGATGGAGGATGCCCAGTGGTTAACCAAGAGAAGACAAGGACTTCCAGCTAAAGATGGCAAGAACACGCCGAAATGGAAGGAAAGTAATTTTTAGAAAGTTAAAGACATAAACACATAAGTCCACAAGGGCAAGCAGAATGGAAAAGAAAACACAAGAAATCTGGGAATTTGCAAAGCAGACTGACAAATGGAAAATGCCTTAGCTGAACTGAGAAAACCGACCCAACTAGCAGAGTGGGGGGAAGCAGCACTATTTATGGACTGACCCGCTCAGGGCTCCTGCACTCATGACATTCGGTACCTCAGGAGGCAGGGGTAAATACTGCCTTTAATAAACTCTAGAAGCAGATTCCATTTTTCTTCCATTGGGCCCAACCTGGCACCTGGCACCGGCGCATCACTGCCCTGGCAAGACACTGAGGGCTTTCCTTTGGAGAGTATAAAACAGGTCCCTGGTAAAGGTACAAGGTAGAGACCCAGGCAACATATCTGATGGAAACCAGTCCCACACTGCTAAGAGTCTAGCTCTCCTGAACCACTGACCATCCAGCAAACAGACTGGCATTCTCTATGAGTGAAAGATTCTTTTTTGAGGAACCTCAATAAATGAAAAGACCAAAATGGTCTGCCAACCAAATAGCCTGGCAATATTGCATACAACGAAGACCACAATCAGTAAGCACTCCCTGCCTCCCCAGGTATGTAAAACTTTCAGATGGGATTTTTGGTGCCCCACTCTTAAACGTGAACTCCTGAATTACTGCACACTGTAGGAAATTATCTAAAATAGAAGGCAGATGTTTACCCTAAAGCAAAAAAAAAAAAAAAAAAAATCAAACTGAGGTTGCAGAGGAATCAATGTCTCCAACCAGAGTTTTAAAATATCATCAGCAAAATAAGAGAAGATAAGAAATAATAGAATCCCAAAAAAACAAAGGCCAAATGTTTTCTCTGATAAGTAGATGCTGATACATAATGGGGGGCGGGGTAAGGGAAGAATGGAGGAATGTTGGATTGTGTAAAGGGAAATGAGGGGTAGGGAGAGGATGGGGTGGTAGGGGAAGGAAAGACAATGGAACAAGACAAACATCATTACCCTATGTATATGTATGATTACACAAATGGTGTGACTCTACATCATGTACAACCAGAGAAATGAAAAGCTATATTCCCTCTGTGTACAATGAATCCAAAAAAATAAAAAATAAAAATAAAGAAATAATAGAAAACTCAATTTTTTTATTTACTCAAGCTACAAACCCTAGAGCCATCTGTAATGCCTCTTTCTCACACACTCCCATAGCAAAGTGTCCACAAAGTGTCGGCAAAGCCGGCTTTGCTTTCAAAATGTGGACAGATATTGGGCTGGGGTTGTGGTTCAGTGGTAGAGTGCTCACCTAGCACGTATGAGACACTGGGTTGAATCTTCTCATTCCCTCTTCCAAAATCCACCTATTCACAGTAAAAGTCAAAGTGCCTCAGGGGAGTGAGGAGCTCCACACATCTGGCTCCGTCCACAAGCTACTACCATCCACCCCTCAGACCTCACCTCTGACTTCCTCTTTCTCTCTCACTCTCCTGCAGACCTGCCAACTTCCATGACACTCCTGGGACACACCAGGCACCCTGCCTAGGGACTTGACTTCAGCTGTTACCTCTGCCAAACACCATTCCCTCAGATAACTCCTTGGTCATCTTTAGGTCTTTGCTCAAACGTTGTTTTCTCAATGAGGCCCTTGTCTACTCTCCCACTGGCCCCATTTCCCATCCCCCTTCCCCTACTGTACTTTCTTGTCTTAGGATAGACTGCATTCCAACATAGCTTCACGGCTCATGGTTCATCACTCTCCACCAGAACCTAAGTCATTCGAGGGGAAGGATCTTCATTGTGTTAAATGTCGTATTCCAAGCATAGAGACATTGCCCAGCAAACAGCAGGCTGACTTGTTTCCTAAGGTTGCTGTAACAAAGTACCACAGAAAGCCTTAAACATCAAGCTTACTGCTTCATGGTTCTGGTGTCTGAACCTGAATGCAAGATGCTGAAAAGGTTGGCTTCCTCTGAGGACCATGCAAGAGGATCATTCCCACGCCTCTTTCTAGACCCTTGGGGTTCCCTGGCTTGTGGACATGTCACTCCAATCTCTGCTTTCAGTGACATGGTGTTCTCTGTGTGCTCATGTCATCCTTTCCCTATGTCATCTCCGTGTCCAAATTTCTCCTTTTCACAAGGACACCATTATATTAGATTAGGGCCCACCCTACTGATCTCATTTTAATTTGGTTACCTCTGTAAAGACCCTGTTTCCAAATAAGGTCACATCTGAGGTACAAAGGGTTAGGACTCTAACATATCTCTCTGGGGGGCAGCGGGGGGCGGCATGATTCAATCCACAACATGGACACTCAGTAAAAACCTGTCGAACTTTGAATGAAAATTGTGTCCATAAAATAAGAAATACTTACAGAGCAAAATTTTAAAAGGGTCTTGGGAATTTAAAATATGTGAGTACAAACACAAAGTTGGTAGATAGGAGAGAACAGATAAGAAATTTTAAAGAATTCGTCCAAAGGTACAAAACCAATTAATAAAAGTTCTAGAAAAAGTAAAAGTTGAGGGGCTGGGGAGATAGCTCAGTCGGTAGAGTGCTTGCCTTGTAAGCACAAAGCCCTGGGTTCGATCCCCAGCACCAAAAAAAAAAAAAAAGTTAAAGTTGAAAACATTGAAGAAATATTTCAAGAAATTTTTTTTTGGAAATGAAAGACATGAGCTCCATAAGATTTTGAGAAGGAATAAAAACCTATAAGTTTGAATGTGGCAAAAAGGGATTCACACTTCCCAAAGAGAGTCTGGGAACAAATTACTTATAAGAAGAAAAAGAATCAAGCAAGATTTGTGGATGCTATCCCAAAACAAGGGAGGTCGGGAGGGGAATAATAGAAATCCACTGGACTACGTGAAGGGAAGTGAAGGGAAGAAAGCGGGAGGGGGATAGGAAGGATAGTAGAATTAACTGGTCATAACTTTCCTAGCCTAGTATACACGACCAGGGTGACTCCACATCATGTATGACCACAAGAATGGGAACCTAAATAGAATAAATCATATTTTATATGTATATTCTGCCAAAATACATTCTACTGTCATGTATAACTAAAAATAAAAATATGAAATAAATAAAGGATTTAAGCAAGGAAACAAGATAATTACTAACCAAGGGAGGGGATCTATTTACCAAAGGTAAAGTTATCATAGCCTAACACATGGTTCAGCTGTGAATAAGCCCAAAATTACTAGCATAGTAAAAATATGTGAGCTAAACAAACATTTTCCCTGAACTCTCCTCCTAACCTAGCAGAGTCCCTAGATACCAGAACTAGCCTGGCTCTTGATAACTACCAGCACAGCTGGTTTGATCTTCAGGCTAAAATGTAAGAAGCCAAAGGAAATCCAAGTCTCAGCATGTCAGGGTAAGGCTGGAGTCATGAATCCAAGCTATGGGTCTAGAGAAGCTAGAGACAAAGGCGAAAACCAAGTATAAGTAAAGGGAGGGTAGCCAGGGGGCAAGCAGGGCCAACAGAGCTGACAAGCAGTCTAGAGAGATGCCGTGTATCACTCAAATGCAGAAAAAGGACCCTTGATAGGGAATGAAAATAATTACTTCTTGTCATGTAATCAATTACCCCAAAAGTTTATGTTTAAAACTACAATGACTTTATTTGCTCATGATTCTGTGCAATAGGAATTTGGCCTGAGCTCGCCTGGGCAGTTCTTCTATTGGTTTTGCCTGGAGCACTGCTGCAGCTGCAGGTATCTGGCAGCCAAATGGTGCTGGGTGTTCTGAGATGGCCTCCCTTACACGTGTGCTGGCTGGTGTGGCTAGTGGCCAGCGGATCTGGATGGGTCTATATCGGCTGTGTCTGACCTCTAGTGTTCTTGTAGGTGAGACCACATTTCACCATATGTCAATTGCAGGGACACACTCCCAGGAAGCATCAAAGCCTGTGTTTGGAATGATCACAGCTACACTTCCATGATTTTCCACTGGCCAGAGCAAGTCTGAAGGACAACCCAGATGTAAGGGGTGGGAAAGTCTCCATCTCTCAACAGGAAGAACATCAAAGTCACATTGAAAGGGGGCATGCACAGAGGGAGGGGAGAAATTGCTGCACTCAGCTTTGCAAACAGTGTGTCCCAAGGACCTAGAGGTTGTCCAGAGACCTCAAGAGCCCACACAGTGAAATGACTCGGTATCTCACCTGCTCACATCTCAGTGAACTTAGTGGCCATGGTATACCTTTGCTTTCACAGAGACAAAGTCGTCCAAATCCATGTCGTGTCTTATGGAGTGCCATCAGTAACTTGGGAAATAATTTTATTTCCAGGTGCTTTTAACAGAGATTAAAATTGTAAATAAAAATGTTTGGAGTTAATATTATATTCAGTGAATTTCTCCTTTCACATATCTCGTAACCAAATATTTATTTCCAATGAGCTTTAATTCACTTATGTAAGCTGTTTACCTCAAAAATTCCACCCATGAAAGTACAAGATGAGCACCTTTTAACCTACATATTTTATATATAGTTACACAAGTCCATATTATAAGAAAAAGGGCAAAAACTTGTTTCTCTGTTAGGTACCCCTAGTCTGAGCAGCTTTAGAGCCAGAAAGAGCTCCGCCCCAGCCTCAGTCGCAGGCAGGATCCAAGCTCCACGTAGCCTCTGCCCAGTCAATATCTTATATCCAAGGCTTTTGGGGTAAGTCTTTTCTAGGATATCAATAGTCTAATCCGGATCCAAGATGGCGGCCTAGAGGGAGACTGCACCTCCAGTCGCTCCACAACCCAGGAGTTAAGAAGGGGAGGCATTGAGAGACTCGGACTGAAGTGGAGCCACGGGTGAGTCTGCCCACTGGGTAAAGCTCGGCCCGGGTGGCAGGCCCAGATAGAGGTGGCTTATCGGAGCCGGGCAGGGCAGCTAGAGTCATCCACAGGCAGTCCTGCGCACTCCGGCAGTGGGCCCCGCCCACACAGCCAGCTTCTCCAGGTTCTCGGAACGGAACTGGCCCGCTAGTGAGAGCCTGTCTGAACAGAGCAGGCTCCGAGTCCCGGAGCCGCTGCAGTGCAGTGTACTCCTGCAAAGAACCAGCGGAGAGCCTCGATCTGCAATCAGCCTCAGGGATAAGGGCAGGGCAGCTGGAGACCTCTTCAGGCGGCTCTGCCCACTCCGGCTGCGGGCTCTCTTCACGGGGCGATCCAAGATGGCGGCCTAGAGGGAGACTGCACCCCCAGTCGCTCCACAACCCAGGAGTTAAGAAGGGGAGGCATTGAGAGACTCGGACTGAAGTGGAGCCACGGGTGAGTCTGCCCACTGGGTAAAGCTCGGCCCGGGTGGCAGGCTCAGATAGAGGTGGCTTATCGGAGCAGGGCAGGGCAGCTAGAGTCATCCACAGGCAGTCCTGCGCACTCCGGCGGTGGGCCCCGCCCACACAGCCAGCTTCTCCAGGTTCTCGGAACGGAACTGGCCCGCTAGTGAGAGCCTGTCTGAACAGAGCAGGCTCCGAGTCCCGGAGCCGCTGCAATGCAGTGTACTCCTGCAAAGAACCAGCGGAGAGCCTCGATCTGCAATCAGCCTCAGGGATAAGGGCAGGGCAGCCGGAGACCTCTTCAGGCGGCTCTGCCCACTCCGGCTGCGGGCTCTCTTCACGGGGCGATCCAAGATGGCGGCCTAGAGGGAGAATGCACCCCCGGTCGCTCCACAACCCAGGAGTTAAGAAGGGGAGGCATTGAGAGACTTGGACTGAAGTGGAGCCACGGGTGAGTCTGCCCACTGGGTAAAGCTCGGCCCGGGTGGCAGGCCCAGATAGAGGTGGCTTAGCAGAGCCGGGCAGGGCAGCTTGAGTCTTCCCAAGGTAGTCTTCCACACTCCGGCAGTGGGCTCTTCCCACACGGCCAGCTGCACGGTGCAGGCCCACAGTGAGAGCATTTCCGCACAGAGCCAGTTCCAAAATGTGGAACCAGTAGGGGGCTAGGGGCAGTATTCTTCGAATGAGCTGCTTTATCAGATTCCTCCAAGACATCAGGCTACTGAAGGCTGGGAGGTGATACACTGGAAATCTACTGGGACACTATAAGCCAATAGTGGAAAACTGCAATATCTCAGGGTCCCACTGACAACTGACCAATATGAGAAAACAAGGGAAGAAAATGTCCCAAACAAACCTAGATACTACATCAATAAAACCCAATGACAGCACAGCAGAAGAAATGTCAGAAAGGGAGTTCAGAATGTACGTAATTAAAATGATCAGGGAAGCTAATGAGGAGATGAAAGAGCAAATGCAGGCATTGAAGGAGGAGATGAAAGAGCAAATGCAGGCATTAAATGATCGCACCAATCAACAGTTAAAAGACCAAATACGGGAAGCAAGAGATCATTTCAATAAAGAGTTAGAGATACTGAAAAAAAACCAAACTGAAATCCTTGAAATGAAGGAAACAATAAACCAAGTTAAAAACTCCATAGAAAGCATAACCAATAGGATAGAACACCTGGAAGACAGAACCTCAGACATTGAAGACAAAATATTTAACCTTGAAAACAAAGTTGAACAAACAGAGAAGATGGTAAGAAATCATGAACAGAATCTCCAAGAACTATGGGATATCATGAAGGCCAAATTTGAGAATTATTGGGATTGAGGAAGGCTTAGAGAAACAAACCAAAGGAATGAACAATCTATTCAATGAAATAATAACAGAAAATTTCCCAAATCTGAAGAACGAAATGGAAAACCAAGTACAAGAGGCTTATAGAACTCCAAACATACAAAATTACAACAGACCCACACCAAGGCACATTATTATGAAAATACCTAACATACAAAATAAAGACAGAATTTTAAAGGTCGCGAGAGAAAAGAATCAAATTACATTCAGAGGGAAACCAATAAGAATATCAGCAGATTTTTCAATCCAGACCCTAAAAGCTAGAAGGGCCTGGAACAACATATACCAAGCCCTGAAAGAAAATGGATGCCAACCAAGAATCTTATACCCAGCAAAACTTACCTTCAAATTTGACGATGAAATAAGATCCTTCCATGATAAACAAAAGCTAAAGAAATTTACAAAAAGAAAGCCAGCATTACACAACATTCTCAGCAAAATATTCCATGAGGAAGAGATGAAAAACAACGATGCAAATCAGCAACAGGAGGCGCTAGCCTAAAGGAATAGCCAAATAAAGGAGAAACCAAATCATGTCAAAAACAAATATGAGTCAATTGACTGGGAATACAAATCATATCACAATAATAACCCTGAATGTTAATGGCCTGAATTCATCAATCAAAAGACACAGACTGGCAGATTGGATTAAAAAGAAAAATCCAACAATATGCTGCCTGCAAGAGACTCATCTCATAGAAAGAGACACCCATAGACTAAAGGTGAAAGGATGGGGACAAACATACCATGCACACGGACACAGCAAAAAAGCTGGAGTATCCATCCTCATCTCAGATAATGTGGACTTCAAACCAAAACTAGTCAGAAGGGATAAAGAAGGACATTACATGCTGCTTAAGGGAAGCATAAATCAGCAAGACATAACAATCATAAATATCTATGCCCCGAACATTGGCTCATCCACGTACGTCAAACAAATCCTTCTCAATTCCAGAAATCAAATAGACCACAACACAATAATACTAGGCGATTTTAACACACCTCTCTCACCACTGGATAGATCGTCCAAACAAAAATTGAATAAAGAAACTATAGATCTCAACAACACAATCAGCAATTTAGACTTAACGGACATATATAGAATATACCATCCAACAAAGAATGAATACACTTTCTTCTCAGCAGCACATGGATCCTTCTCTAAAATAGACCATATTTTATGCCACAAAGCTACTGTTAGTAAATACAAGAAGATAGAGATACTACCTTGTACTCTATCAGATCATAATGGATTGAAATTAGAAATAAATGACAGAATAAAAAACAGAAACTTCTCCAATACCTGGAGACTAAATAATACACTATTATATGATGAATGGATAACAGAAGACATCAGGAGGGAAATAAAAAAATTCTTAGAAGTAAACGAGAACAAAGACACATCATATCAAAATCTCTGGGACACTATGAAAGCAGTACTTAGAGGAAGATTTATTTCATGGGGTGCATTCAAAAAAAGAAGTAGAAATCAACAAATAAACGACTTAACACTACAGCTCAAAGCACTAGAAAAAGAAGAGCAGACCAATACCAAAAGTCGTAGAAGACAGGAAATAGTTAAAATCAGAGCCGAAATCAACGAAATCGAAACAAAAGAAACAATTGGAAAAATTAATAAAATAAATAGTTGGTTCTTTGAAAAAATAAATAAAATTGATAAACCCTTAGCCACACTAACAAAGAGAAAGAGGGAGAAAACTCAAATTACTAAAATTCGGAATGAACAAGGAAATATCACAACAGACACGAGTGAAATACAAAACATAATTAGAAGCTATTTCGAAAATCTATACTCCAACAAAACAGAAAACCTTGAAGACATCAACAAATTTCTAGAGACATATGAACTACCTAAACTGAACGAGGAGGACATACACAACTTAAATAAACCAATTTCAAGCAATGAAATAGAAGAGGTCATCAAAAGCCTACCAACAAAGAAAAGTCCAGGACCAGATGGGTTCTCAGCCGAGTTCTACAAAACCTTTAAAGAAGAGCTCATTCCAATACTCCTCAAACTATTCCATGAAATAGAAGAGGAGGGAACCCTCCCAAACTCGTTCTATGAAGCCAATATCACCCTGATACCTAAACCAGACAGAGACACATAAAGGAAAGAAAATTTCAGACCAATATCCTTAATGAACATCGATGCAAAAATTCTCAACAAAATTTTAGCAAATCGCATACAAATGTATATTAAAAAGATAGTGCACCACGATCAAGTGGGTTTTATCCCAGGGATGCAAGGTTGGTTCAACATTCGGAAATCAATAAATGTCATTCACCATATCAACAGACTTAAAGTTAAGAATCACATGATTATTTCAATAGATGCAGAAAAAGCATTTGATAAAATACAGCATCCCTTCATGCTCAAAACACTAGAAAAAATTGGGGTAGTGGGAACATTCCTAAACATTATAAAGGCCATCTACGCTAAGCCCATGGCTAATATCATTCTAAATGGTGAAAAACTGAAAGCGTTCCCCCTAAAAACTGGAACAAGGCAGGGATGCCCTCTTTCACCGCTTCTATTCAACATCGTCCTTGAGACTCTAGCCAGAGCAATCAGACAAACCAAAGAAATTAAAGGGATACGAATAGAAAAGAAGAACTCAAACTATCCCTGTTCGCTGATGACATGATTATATATTTAGAGGAACCTGGAAATTCCACCAGAAAACTTTTAGAACTCATAAGTGAATTCAGTAAAGTAGCAGGTTACAAGATCAATGCTCATAAATCCAATGCATTTTTATACATAAGTGATGAATCTTCAGAAAGAGAAATTAGGAAAACTACCCCATTCACAATAGCATCGAAAAAAATAAAATACTTGGGAATCAATCTCACAAAAGAGGTGAAAGACCTCTACAATGAGAACTACAGAACACTAAAGAAAGAAATTCAAGAAAACCTTAGAAGATGGAAAGATCTCCCATGTTCCTGGATAGGCAGAATTAATATCGTCAAAATGGCTATACTACCTAAAGTGCTATACAGATTCAATGCAATTCCAATTAAAATCCCAATGATGTACCTCGCAGAAATAGAGCAAGCAATTATGAAATTCATCTGGAAGAATAAAAAACCTAGAATAGCTAAAGCAATCCTCAGTAGCAAGAGCGAAGCAGGGGGTATTGCGATACCAGATCTTCAACTCTACTACAAAGCAATAGTAACAAAAACGGCATGGTATTGGTACCAAAATAGACAGGTAGATCAATGGTACAGAATAGAGGACATGGACACAAACCCAAATAAATACAATTTTCTCATACTAGACAAAGGTTCCAACAATATGCAATGGAGAAAAGATAGCCTCTTCAACAAATGGTGCTGGGAAAACTGGAAAACTATATGCAATAGAATGAAACTAAACCCCTATCTCTCACCCTACACAAAACTCAACTCAAAATGGATCAAGGACCTCGGAATCAGACCAGAGACCCTGCATCTTATAGAAGAAAAAGTAGGTCCAAATCATCAACTTGTTGGCTCAGGATCAGATTTCCTTAACAGGACTCCCATAGCACAAGAAATAAAAGCAAGAATAAACAACTGGGATAGATTCAAACTAAAAAGCTTTCTCTCAGCAAAGGAAACTATCAGAAATGTGAAGAGAGAGCCTACAGAGTGGGAGAATATCTTTGCCAACCATACCTCAGATAGAGCGCTAATTTCCAGAATCTATAAAGAACTCAAAAAACTCTACACGAAGAATACAAATAATCCAATCAACAAATGGGCTAAGGAAATGAACAGACACTTCACAGAAGAAGATGTACAAGTAATCAACAGATATATGAAAAAATGTTCAACATCCCTAGTAATAAGGGAAATGCAAATCAAAACTACCCTAAGATTTCATCTCACCCCAATTAGAATGGCGATTATCAAGAATACAAGCAACAATAGGTGTTGGCGAGGATGTGGTGAAAAAGGAACACTCATACATTGCTGGTGGGGTTGCAAATTAGTGCAACCACTCTGGAAAGCAGTGTGGAGATTCCTCAGAAAGCTTGGAATGGAAACACCATTTGACCCAGCTATCCCACTCCTTGGCCTATACCCAAAGGACTTAAAATCAGCATACTACAGAGATACAGCCACATCAATGTTCATTGCTGCTCAATTCACCATAGCCAGATTGTGGAACCAACCTAGATGCCCTTCAGTTGATGAATGGATAAAGAAACTGTGGCATATTTATACAATGGAATATTACTCCGCAATGAAGAATGATAAAATTATGGCATTTGTAGGCAAATGGTCGAAATTGGAGAATATCATGCTAAGTGAGATAAGCCAATCTCAAAAAACTAAAGGACGAATGATCTCGCTGATAAGCGGATGAGGACATATAATGGGGGGTGGGACGGGCTAGCATTAGGTTTAGGGTTAGGTTTAGAGTTAGGCTAAGGAGAGCAGTAAGAATGAAGGAAAGAAGGACTGTGTAGAGGGAAAAGAGGGGTGGGAGGGGTGGGAGGGGTGGGGGGGAGGGGAAAAATATAATAAACATCATTACCCTATGTAAACGTAAAAAAATAAATAAATAAATAAAAAAAATAGTCTAATCCAACTTGAAACACTCATTATGGAAAAAACATGGAGTAGATCACTTGTTTGTCTACCACCTGTAATCAGAAGGCCTTTTTTCCACAACTTCTCTTCCCTTCAGTCTTTGGTCTGTGGTATTTGACTTGCTTACACTGAAAAAGAACAGAATGTCAGCAGGATGGTTGACCAGAGGGACTGGTGCACTTCCCTCCACAACCAAGGACTAAAACAAAGAAAAAACAACAGCTATTTCACTGGATTGATTGACACAGAGCACCAGAGACCCTGTAGGGATGTGGCAGAGATATAGCAGAGAGCGGCAATACACAAGGTCCTCATACAGAGGAGAGCTAAGCACACAGCCTCCACTGCTCTGTCTCTTAAGATCAACCCTGAACCAAGAACTCCACTCAGCAGGAAAAGAGTAAGTAGAAAATGTCCAGCAGCTCCCACTCATGCCACAGACACTTGAGACATCTACAACTGGAGAACCCTGAGGCTCTCACAGGCCCTGAGCCCAGTCAGGGGAGCTGCCAGGCTATCACATGGCTGCATTGCCCCAGAAAAAGAGCACAAACTAAGTTGTGCCACCCTCCACCCAGGCTTTTTCTGTACAGACCCAACTTGAGACACCACCCACCCAGGGTGCTATGAAGCAATCCAGCAGCCACCCCAAGCAGATCCATCAGTCCAGCCCTGTGAACCAGCCAAAAGGCCACGCCCACCCTCCCTACCTTGTTCTAAGAAACATCTAGAAGGCCCATCTTGAATGACTTCAGCTGCAAAGGTGCCCAGAAAACAGGAGGGTAGCCCTGTTCCTCTTCCCATTGCCCCATATGCAGCCAGGAAGGCCTGACCAACCTCCTGTTGCCCAAGAAGTAGCTGGATGGCCCTGACCACACCCACTGTGCCCCAAGAAGACAGACAGAAGAATTTTTTTAGCTAAATAATTCAATAAATAAAGTTAAAAATACAACTGAGAACATCAATAACAGAATCAATCAGGCAAAATAATGAATTTCTGAGCTTAAAGATGGAACTTTTGAAATTACCCTATGATGTAAAAAGAAATTTTTTAAAAAAGAAAGAAAGACATTTGGAACATCATTAAGCAAACAGACTTTCCTCTTATGAGTATTCCAGAAGGAGGTGGAAGGGGAAAAGCATATAAAACCTATCCAACGAAATAATTACTGAACTTTCAAATCTTGAATAAGACACAGATATCAAGTCCAAGAAGAACAAATGACACACCCTAAGAGACATGAACAGAAAAGGTCTTCTCCAAGGCATATTATTCTCCAACTAAAAATTAAAAGAGGGAATTCTAGAAAACAAGTAAAATTGCTAAGTCACTCATAAGTGGATCCCAAATAGACTGACCGCTGACTTTTCAGGAGAAACCTAACAGACCAAAAGAGAATGAGATGATATATTCAAAGCTCTGAAAGAAAAAAAAATGCCGATCAAGAATGCTGTACCCAAAAGAGTTATCCTTTAAAAATGAAGCAGAAAAAGACTCTCCCAGATAAGCAAGAACTGAAGGAATTCTTCACCAGCTGACCTGCCCTACCAGAATGTTTTAAAAGTTCTACACTAGAAGTGAAAGAACCATAACTAACAATGTGAAAATACAAAAAGAACAAAACTCAATAGTAGAGCAGATACCCAAAAGAGCTGAGACTCAAACCTCATCAATACATAGCCTCTTCAACAATGGTGCTGGGAAAAATGGAAATCCATGTGTAATAAAATGAGATTAGATCCCTATCTGTCACCATGCACAAAACTCAACTCAAAGTGGATCAAGGACCTAGGCATTAGACCAGAGATGCTGCATATACTAGAAGAAAAAATAGGCCCAAAACTCCATCTCATTGGCTTAGAAACTGACTTCCACAGCAAGACTCCTAAAGCACAAGAAGTAAAATCAAGAATCTATAAATGTGATGATATCAAACTAAAAAGTTCTTCCCAGCAAAAGTCACAATCAAGAACATGAAGAAAGAATCTACAAAATGGGATAAAATTTTTGCCACCTGCATCTTAGATAGAGCATTAATTTCCAAGATATATAAAGAACTCAAAAAACTTAACACCAAAAACACAAGTAACCCAATCAATAAAAGGAACTGAACAGACATTTTACGGAAGAAGAAATACAATCAGTCAACAAATATATGAAAAAATGTTCTAAATCTCTAGCAATTAGAGAAATGCAAATTAAAACTACACTGAGATTTCATCTCACTCTAATTAGAACAGCAATTATCAAGAATACAAATAACAGTAGATGTTGGCAAGGCTGTGGGAGAAAAGATACACTCATACATTGCTGGTGGGACTGAAAATTTGGTGCAACCACTCTGGAAAGCAGTATGAAGATTCCTCAGAAAACTTGAAATGGAACCACCATTTGACCCAGTTAACCCACTCCTCAGTATATACTATAAAATGGTGACTAAAATACTCTTCTACATTTATTAATCAGTATTCTTTTAGCAAGAATATGTTCTTCCTTCCATGTCCAATTCCAACTTAAAAATTTTTAAGTATCAATATGGATACATGGACTCTTTTAAAAATCAATGTTACAATCAATTCTTGTAACTATTAAAAATTTTATCGACATGAAAGTCACATAAAGTTAAGCACATTAAGATGTATAATTTGGTGGCACTTGATGTGTTCCCAGGGTTATATAACCACCATCCCTGTCTAATCCCAAAACATTTTCATCACCCCAAAGAAAAAGCCCACACTCATTAAATAGTCAGTCTACATTCTTTCCTCTTTCAAGTCCCTGGTAACCACTGGTCGGTTTTGCCTCGAGTTTCTATTTTGAATTTTTCATAAAAATGGAATAACACAATATCCAATTGACTCCTTTTCACTTAGCATATTTTTGACATTAATCCAGGTTGTAGTACTGCAGCAGTATTTAATTCCATTTAATTGGATGAATATACCACAAATTATCCAATCAAACATTGATGAACATTTGGACTGTGTCCATCTTTTGGGTATTGAGAATAGTACTGCTATACATGAATATGTACACATATTTAAAAACCTGTTTTCAATACTTTTGGTATATCTAGGAGTAGAATTACTAGGTCATATGGTAATTTTGTTTAGCTGTCTGAGGAAACACCAAACTTTGCCATGATGACTACACCATTTTACATACCCACCAGTGAGGGTTCCAGTTTCTCTACATTCTTGCCAATGTTTGTTATTACATTTTTTATCATAGCCAATTGAGTAGTCATGGAGTTGTATCTCATGATTTTGATTTGCATTTTCCTCATGACTAACATGTTTGGGCATCTTTTATGTGTTTTGCACAGTTTATTTGGAGAAATGATTTTTCAAGTCATTTGCCTAATTTTAAATGTATTGTCATTTTTTTAAGTTCTAAAAGTACTTTATATGTAATAAATACTATATCCTTGAAGTTAAAAGATTTGCAAATATTTTCTATCTTTCAGTAGGTGGTCTTTTGGTTTTCCTGATAATATTCTTTGATGTACAAACATTTTAAATTTTGATGAAGTTAAAAATAAAAACTTATCCATACAAAATCTACCAAATCACAAAAATGTAAAAGAGAGGAAGAAAGCAATGAAGTATATTTAAAGCAATCAGAAAAAAAAGCTAACAGGATGACAGGAATATGTCTTTACTTATCAGTTTAATAAATGAATTAAATTCTCCCCAATTAAAAGATATAGACAGGATAATAAATTTTTTAAACTATGCTCAACAATATATTGTCTATAAGAAACTCACTCGACTAGTAAAGAAATGATAAGAATGAAATTCAGGGTATAGGAAAAGGGTATGCACTACAAATAAAAACTAAAAGCAAGCAGGGACACCTACTCTTATATAAAAGAGACTGTCAATTTAAAAAACTGTAAAAAGAGAAAAGGGTTACTATATAATGCTAAAGGAGTCAATTTAACAAGAGAAAATAACAATTATAAATGTATATGAACCCAATCCTGATCATCCAATTACATAAAACAAACATTATTAGATCTAAAAGGAGAGACAAACTTAAATACAATAATACTTTATCCCATTTTCATCAATAGAAAAATCACCTAGACAAAAAAAAGTCAACAGATAAATCGAAATTAAAATATATTATAAACCAAACAACAGATATATACAAACATTTCATGCAATAGCCACAGAATACATATTCTTCTTATAACATGAGATTTGGTCAAGGATATATCATATGTTAGACCACAAAACAAACAAGTTAAAAAAAAATCAGATGCATACTATGAACAGTGAAATAAATCTAGAAATCTACCAGAACAAATTTAGGAATTTTAAAAATACATGAAAATTGAACACCATTCCTTTGAGTGACCAATGCTTCAATGAAGAAAGCAAAATGGAGGTTTAAAAATTAATTGATAAAACATAACATAACAAAACCTATGGGATACAGCAAAAGCAGTAGTAACAGTGGAATTTGTAGCAACAAGAGCCTATATCAAAACAAAAAGTTTTTGAAAGAGACACCTACTGATGAAACTCAAAGAACTAAAGAAATATAAAAATTAGTCAAAGGAAAGAAATAGCAGATTAGAGCAGAAACAAGTGAAATAGAGACTTTAAAATATACAAAAGATCAACCAAAAACAATACAAAAGATTCATGAAAGGAATAGTTGGTTTTTAAAAAGATAAACAAAATATATAAATCCTTAAATAGACTAACAAAAAAAAAAAAACAGATTAAGACCAAATGAACACAATGAGAGATGAAAAGGAAAACATAACAACTGACAACATAAAATAAAAAGATGATCAGGAACTGTTATAAACAATTATATAACAATAAGGGGGGCGGTCCAAGATGGCGGCCTAGAGGGTGACTGCACCCCCAGTCGCTCCAGAACCCAGGAGTTAAGAAGGGGAGGCATTGAGAGACTCGGACGGAAATAGAGCCACAGGTGAGTCTGCCCACTGGGTAAAGCTTGGCCCGGGTGGCAGGCCCAGATAGAGGTGGCTTATCGGAGCAGGGCAGGGCAGCTAGAGTCTTCCACAGGCAGCCCTGCGCACTCCGGCGGTGGGCCCCGCCCACACAGTCAGCTTCTCCAGGTTCTCTGAGCGGGCCCCCTAGTGAGAGCCTTTCTGATCAGAACAAGCTCCAAGTCCCGGAGCCAGCGCAGCGTACTCCCAGCGTACTCCGGCACGCAAGCAGCTTCAGGGACCAGGATAGGGCAGCCAGAGACTTCCCCAAGCAGCCTGGACCCCTGCAGTGGGAGGTGCCTTTCAAGACTAGCTTCTCAGACCAGACCGCCCAGTGAGAGGCTTTCTACATAGAACCAGCCACAAGTCCCCAAACCAACGGAGAGCTTCAATCCGCAAGCAGCCTCTGGGATCAGGGCAGGGCAGCCAGAGAACTCTTCAGGCGGCTCAGCCCACTGCAGCCGCAGGTTCTTTCCATGAGGTGATCCAAGATGGCGGCCTAGAGGGTGACTGCATCCCCAGTCGCTCCAGAACCCAGGAATTAAGAAGGGGAGGCATTGAGAGACTCGGATTGAAATAGAGCCACGGGTGAGTCTGCCCACTGGGTAAAGCTCGGCCCGGGTGGCAGGCACAGATAGTGGTGGCTTATCAGAGCAGGGCAGGGCAGCTAGAGTCTTCCCCAGGTAGCCTTCCTCACTCCGGCACTGGGCTCCTCCCACACGGCCAGCTGCACGGTGCAGGCCCCCAGTGAGAGCCTTTCCGCACAGAGCCAGCTCCAAACCCTGGAACCAGTAGGGGGCTAGGGGCAGCCTTCTTCGGATGCATTGCATTATCAAATCCTCCAAGACATCAGGCTACTGAAGGCTGGGAGGTGTTACACTGGAAATCTACCGGAACACTATAAGCCAATAGCGGAAATCTTCAATATCTCAGGGTCCCACTGACAGCTGACCAATATGAGAAAACAAGAGAAGAAAATGTCCCAAATAATCCTAGATACTACATCAATAAAACCCAATAACAGCACAGCAGAAGAAAAGTCAGAAAGGGAGTTCAGAATGTACATAATTAAAATGATCAGGGAAGCAAATGAGGAGATGAAAGAGCAAATGCAGGCATTGAAGGAGGAGATGAAAGAGAAAATGCAGGCATTAAATGATCGCACCAATCAACAGTTAAAAGACCAAATACGGGAAGCAAGAGATCATTTCAATAAAGAGTTAGAGATACTGAAAAAAAAACAAACTGAAATACTTGAAGGAAACAATAAGCCAAGTTAAAAACTCCATAGAAAGCATAACCAATAGGATAGAACACCTGGAAGACAGAACCTCAGACATTGAAGACAAAATATTTAACCTTGAAAACAAAGTTGAACAAACAGAGAAGATGGTAAGAAATCATGAACAGAATCTACAAGAATTATGGGATATCATGAAAAGGCCAAATTTAAGAATTATTGGGATTGAGGAAGGCTTAGAGAAACAAACCAAAGGAATGAACAATCTATTCAATGAAATAATATCAGAAAATTTCCCAAATCTGAAGAATGAAATGGAAAACCAAGTACAAGAGGCTTATAGAACTCCAAACATACAAAATTACAACAGACCTACACCAAGGCACATTATTTTGAAAATACCTAACATACAAAATAAAGACAGAATTTTAAAGACTGTGAGAGAAAAGAATCAAATTACATTGAGGGGGAAAACAATATGGATATCAGCAGATTTTTCAATCCAGACCCTAAAAGCTAGAAGGGCCTGGAACAACATATACCAAACCTTGAAAAAAAACGGATGCGAACCAAGAATCTTATACCCAACAAAACTTACCTTCAAATTTGACAATGAAATAAGATCCTTCCATGATAAACAAAAGCTAAAGGAATTTACAAAAAGAAAGCCAGCATTACAGAACATTCTCAGCAAAATATTCCATGAGGAAGAGATGAAAAACAACGAAGCAAATCAGCAACAGGAGGCGCTAGCCTAAAGGAACAGCCAAATAAAGGAGAAACCAAATCATGTCAAAAACAAATATGAGTCAATTAACTGGGAATACAAATCATATCACAATAATAACCCTGAATGTTAATGGCCTGAACTCATCAATCAAAAGACATAGACTGGCAGATTGGATTAAAAAGAAAAATCCAACAATATGCTGCCTGCAAGAGACTCATCTCATAGAAAGAGACACCCATAGACTAAAGGTGAAAGGATGGGGAAAAACATACCATGCACATGGACACAGCAAAAAAGTTGGAGTATCCATCCTCATTTCAGATAATGTGGATTTAAAACCAAAACTAGTCAGAAGGGATAAAGAAGGACATTACATGCTGCTTAAGGGAAGCATAAATCAGCAAGACATAACAATCATAAATATCTATGCCCCGAACATTGGCTCATCCACGTACGTCAAACAAATCCTTCTCAATTACAGAAATCAAATAGACCACAACACAATAATACTAGGCGATTTTAACACACCACTCTCACTACTGGATAGATCGTCCAAACAAAAATTGAATAAAGAAACTATAGATCTCAACAACACAATCAACAATTTAGACTTAACGGACATATATAGAATATACCATCCAACAAAGAACGAATACACTTTCTTCTCAGCAGCACATGGATCCTTCTCCAAAATAGACCATATTTTATGCCACAAAGCTACTGTTAGCAAATACAAGAAGATAGAGATACTACCTTGTACTCTATCAGATCATAATGGATTGAAATTAGAAATAAATGACAGAATAAAAAACAGAAACTTCTCCAAAACCTGGAGACTAAATAATACACTATTATATGATGAATGGATAACAGAAGACATCAGGAGGGAAATAAAAAAATTCTTAGAAGTAAACGAGAACAAAGACACATCATATCAAAATCTCTGGGACACTATGAAAGCAGTACTTAGAGGAAGATTTATTTCATGGGGTGCATTCAAAAAAAGAAGTAGAAATCAACAAATAAACGACTTAACACTACAGCTCAAAGCACTAGAAAAAGAAGAGCAGACCAATACCAAAAGTCGTAGAAGACAGGAAATAGTTAAAATCAGAGCCGAAATCAACGAAATCGAAACAAAAGAAACAATTGGAAAAATTAACAAAATAAATAGTTGGTTCTTTGAAAAAATAAATAAAATTGATGAACCCTTAGCCACACTAACAAAGAGAAAGAGGGAGAAAACTCAAATTACTAAAATTCGGAATGAACAAGGAAACATCACAACAGACACGAGTGAAATACAAAACATAATTAGAAGCTATTTCGAAAATCTATACTCCAACAAAACAGAAAACCTTGAAGACATCAACAAATTTCTAGAGACATATGAACTACCTAAACTGAACGAGGAGGACATACACAACTTAAATAAACCAATTTCAAGCAATGAAATAGAAGAGGTCATCAAAAGCCTACCAACAAAGAAAAGTCCAGGACCAGATGGGTTCTCAGCTGAGTTCTACAAAATGAGCTCTTTAAAGAAGAGCTCATTCCAATACTCCTCAAACTATTCCATGAAATAGAAGAGGAGGGAACCCTACCAAACTCGTTCTATGAAGCCAATATCACCCTGATACCTAAACCAGACAGAGACACATCGAGGAAAGAAAATTTCAGACCAATATCCTTAATGAACATTGACGCAAAAATTCTCAACAAAATTTTAGCAAATTGCATACAAATATATATTAAAAAGATAGTGCACCACGATCAAGTGGGTTTTATCCCAGGGATGCAAGGTTGGTTCAACATTCAGAAATCAATAAATGTCATTCACCATATCAACAAACTTAAAGTTAACAATCACATGATTATTTCAATAGATGCAGAAAAAGCATTCGATAAAATACAGCATCCCTTCATGCTCAAAACACTAGAAAAAATTGGGGTAGTGGGAACATTCCTTAACATTATAAAGGCCATCTACGCTAAGCCCATGGCCAATATCATTCTAAATGGTGAAAAACTGAAAGCTTTCCCCCTAAAATCTGGAACAAGGCAGGGATGCCCTCTTTCACCACTTCTATTCAACATCGTCCTTGAGACTCTAGCCAGAGCAATTAGACAGACCAAAGAAATTAAAGGGATACGAATAGGAAAAGAAGAACTCAAACTATCCCTGTTCGCTGATGACATGATTATATATTTAGAGGAACCTGGAAATTTCACCAGAAAACTTTTAGAACTCATAAGTGAATTCAGTAAAGTAGCAGGTTACAAGATCAATGCTCATAAATCCAATGCATTTTTATACATAAGTGATGAATCTTCAGAAAGAGAAATTAGGAAAACTACCCCATTCACAATAGCATCGAAAAAAATAAAATACTTGGGAATCAATCTCACAAAAGAGGTGAAAGATCTCTACAATGAGAACTACAGAACACTAAAGAAAGAAATTCAAGAAAACCTTAGAAGATGGAAAGATCTCCCATGTTCCTGGATAGGCAGAATTAATATTGTCAAAATGGCTATACTACCTAAAGTGCTATACAGATTCAATGCAATTCCAATTAAAATCCCAATGATGTACCTTGCAGAAATAGAGCAAGCAATTATGAAATTCATCTGGAAGAATAAAAAACCCAGAATAGCTAAAGCAATCCTCAGTAGCAAGAGCGAAGGAGGGGGTATTGCAATACCAGATCTTCAACTATACTACAAAGCAATAGTAACAAAAACGGCACGGTATTGGTACCAAAATAGACAGGTAGATCAATGGTACAGAATAGAGGACACGGACACAAACCCAAATAAATACAATTTTCTCATACTAGACAAAGGGGCCAAAAATATGCAATGGAGAAAAGATAGCCTCTTCAACAAATGGTGCTGGGAAAACTGGAAAACCATGTGCAATAGAATGAAATTAAACCCCTATCTCTCACCCTACACAAAACTCAACTCAAAATGGATTAAGGACCTTGGAATCAGACCAGAGACCCTGCATCTTATAGAAGAAAAAGTAGGCCCAAATCTTCAACTTGTTGGCTTAGGATCAGACTTCCTTAACAGGACTCCCATAGCACAAGAAATAAAAGCAAGAATAAACAACTGGGATAGATTCAAACTAAAAAGCTTTCTCTCAGCAAAGGAAACTATCAGAAATGTGAAGAGAGAGCCTACAGAGTGGGAGAATATCTTTGCCAACCATACCTCAGATAGAGCGCTAATTTCCAGAATCTATAAAGAACTCAAAAAACTCTACACGAAGAATACAAATAATCCAATCAACAAATGGGCTAAGGAAATGAACAGACACTTCACAGAAGAAGATGTACAAGTAATCAACAGATATATGAAAAAATGTTCAACATCCCTAGTAATAAGGGAAATGCAAATCAAAACTACCCTACAATTCCATCTCACCCCAATTAGAATGGCGATTATCAAGAACACAAGCAACAATAGGTGTTGGTGAGGATGTGGTGAAAAAGGAACACTCATACATTGCTGGTGGGGTTGCAAATTAGTGCAACCACTCTGGAAAGCAGTGTGGAGATTCCTTAGAAAGCTTGGAATGTAAACACCATTTGACCCAGCTATCCCACTCCTCGGCCTATACCCAAAGGACTTAAAATCAGCATACTACAGAGATACAGCCACATCAATGTTCATTGCTGCTCAATTCACCATAGCCAGATTGTGGAACCAACCTAGATGCCCTTCAGTTGATGAATGGATAAAGAAACTGTGGCATATATATATACAATGGAATATTACTCCGCAATGAAGAAAGATAAAATTATGGCATTTGCAGGCAATGGATGAAATTGGAGAATATCATGCTTAGTGAGATAAGCCAATCTCAAAAAAACTAAAGGACAAATGATCTCGCTGATAAGCGGATGAGGACATATAATGGGGGGTGGGAGGGGTTAGCATTAGGTTTAGGGTTAGGTTTAGGGTTAGGGATAAGGAGAGCGGTAAGAATGAAGGAAAGAAGGACTGTATAGAGGAAAAAGAGGGGTGGGAGGGGTGGGGGGAGGGAAAAAAATAATCAAACATCATTGCCCTATGTAAACGTATGATTACACAAATGGTATGCCTTGACTCCATGTCCAAATAGAAACAACATGTATTCCATTTGTATACAATAATAAAAAAAAATTGAAACTAATTAAGAAAAAACCTATAATCTTTAATTACTTGAGAAATATTGTCTAATTTGATATTACTGTTAATATGACTCAAACTGTGTGAAAATCTTAGTTATAACTAAATAATTAGTGATGTTATTGAAATGCAGGCAATAAAAGGGAATGTATGGAACAAACACAAAATACATTATGAATTTCATGTCCTTATGTTATTACTCTTCCCAATATCTCTGGACTCTGAACAGACGATGCGCAATAACAATTCAATTCTATCTCGTTTGATGTTTTGCCAACTTTCACATTTGTCCTTTTTTTTTCTTTTCTATTTTGTCATTAAGAAACTTTGTCAGGAGGGCTAGGACTGTAGCTCAGTGGTAGAGCGCTTGCCTAGCACATGTGAAGCACTGGGTTTGATCCTCAGCACCACATAAAAATAAACAAATAAAATAAAATTTAAAAAAAAAAGAAAATAACAATAAGAATTAAATCTTTCATTTTTGTCCATGTAATTATCATTGCCAGCACTCTTCATTTCTTTGTGTAGATCCATATTTCCATCTGGCATCATTTTGTAGTGTGAGTAATACTTCAGTTTTAGTGTGCCTTAAAATTGTTTTACCTTCACCTTGGTTTTTAGAAGATATTTTTGCTGGCTATAGAATTCTCTGTTGACAATTTTTTTTTTTTTTTTTTTTTTTAGTAATTGAAACATGAGACTTCATAGACATTTCTCATGAGAAGTCTGCTTTTTATAGACCTTTTTTGTACATAATTTGTCTTTTTTTCCCTTTAGTTACATTAAAAATGTTCTATTTCTGGTTTTAAGTAATTTTATTGTAATGTAGTTCTCTTTATGTTTCTTGTGCTTGGGGTTCATTGAATTTTTTTCTCTGGATTTATATTTTTATGCAAATTTGGACAATTTCAGGACATTATTTTTCAGAAATTTGTTGTCTCTGTTTCACCTCTTTTTGAGACTCTAATTACACATCTATTAGACTTTTTGAAGCTATCCATAGCTCATTATGTTATATTGATTTCTTTTTAATTATTTTCCCTGTTTCATTTCAAATATTTTCTGTTGCTATGTATTCAACTTCACTAACTTTTTCTTCTGCCAGGCTATTTTGTTCTTAATTTCATCTAGTATATTTCTTTTAATTTCAGGCATTTTAGTTCTCTAGAAAATGAACTTGTATTCCCTTCACTTTGTCTATATTTCTATTTACCATGCTCACTCTTTCCTTTCACTCCAGATTTTTTGACTTCTACCCCATCAACACTTTGTGGTAAATGATTCTTTGTTGGGGGAGGCCGTTCTGTGTCTTGTAGGATGTTCAGCAACATCCTTGGCCTCCATCCAACTGGATATCAGTAGCATTTTCTCCTCGGCCCCCCACTTTGTCTCAACCCAAACTATCTCCAGACATTGCCAAATGTCCCCTGGAGGACAAATTGATTCTGATTGACAGCCATGATGATAGATTCTTAAATATATGAACTAGTTAAAGTAACTGTTTTAATCTAGTTGTCTGACGATTCTGTCATCTATGTCATTTCTGGGCCACTTTGAATTGACTGATTTTTCTCCTCATTATGGGTCAAAATTCCCTGCATCTTTGTATACTTAGTAGTTGGTTGGATGCCAAATATTATGAATTTTGTTTTCTTTTAAATATTCTTGAGCTCTGCTCTAGAATGCAGTTGTGTTGTTTAAAAACAGTTTGATCTTTTTAGGTCTTGCTTTTAAACTTAGTTAAGTGGGACCAGAGCCGCCATATTTAGTTTAGTTTAGACAAAACCCACCCAATGTCACAAAGTGTTTCTACTATGGCTAGTGGAAACACAAGCTCTGCCCAGCCCTGTGAGTTCTGAGAACTGTTGTAATTCATGTGGGAGGTCTTTTTAACCCCTGATCTTGGGTAGTTTTTTTGCATGTATGTACAGATCAATACTCTGCTGAGTGCAGATCTATGGGGCTCTTCCTGCACAACAATCTTCTTTCTGGCAGTTTGCTATATAAAATCTAGGTACCTTATCCTCCCCAGACTCCTTGTTCCATCTCCTCCATTCAGGGGGACCACCTGACACTGAATTATTTTCTTCTCCCTGTCTTGCAGCCGGAAACTCTCTCCAATAAGAAAGTTAAGCAATTTAAAGCTTACCTTCTTGTTTTCTTGTTTTTCAGGGGTCACTTTCCTTCATTGCCTGATGTCCAGTGTTTTAAAATTTTTTTTTTCATATATTTTTTGTTCTGTTTATTGAACTGTTACATGTGGGAGGATAAATTCAGTTCCTGTTACTCTGTTTTGGTTGGAAATAAAAGTCAATACATTGTATTTAAATCATAGTTTGTTGAATTTTGGTAAAAGAAGGCTGGCACCATGAGTTTATGAAGTAGAGAAACTTAGGGGTTATTCAGCTCTACTTTAGGCCTTTTGAGTTGCTCAGCTCCATAAGCTGATATGTGTTTTAAAAATTATTCAAATTCTTTTCCTTTTTTTTTTTTTTTTTTGTGTGTGTGGTGCTGGGGATTGAACCCACGGCCTTGGGCTTGAAGAACTTTGGGCGTACTGTTCATTTTGTCATTTTGTTTACTTGTTCTTTCTTTGTGCCCTGTGCTGATTGTTGGTGGGAGAGGGGGGTTAAAATATTTCTCAGTGTAGACATGAGTTTGGAAAATTCCCAAAAACTTGGAATAGTTTGAAGTCAGTAAAACAAAAGACAATTAAACTAAATAAGTTGATCTTAAAAAAAGAAAACAATTATATATAGCAACTGAGAAACCTAAAAGAAGTGAATAAATTTCTGGACACATAACCTACCAAAACTAAATCATGAGGACATAGAAAATCTGAAAAGACTAGTAACAAATAAAGAAGACTTAATTAGTAATAAAAATCTCCCAGCAAAGAAAAGTTCATGATTAGAAGCCACTTCTAATTCTATCAAATGTATAAGGAAGAACAAATATCAATTCTCTTCAAACTATTTCAAAGTATTAAGAGGGAGAGAACCCTTCCTAACTTATTCTACAGGTCAGTATTACCCTGATACCAAAACCATTTCCTTTGACAAGGAAATGACAAAAAAGAAAACTTCAGACCAATATTCCTGATGTACATAGATGTAAAACTTCTCAGAAAAAAAACTACCAAATCAAATCTATTAGTACACAAAAAAGGTTAGACACCATAATCAAGTGGAATTTATTTTATTGGTATAAGGATAGTTGAACATATAGACATCAATGAACATGATACATCACATCAACAGAATGAAAGATAAAAATAATTGTATGATCATCTCATTAGATTCATAAAAATTATTTTTAAAAAATTGGCATAACTTCATGATAAAAATCTCAAAAAGATAGATATAAAGGGGATGTTCCTCTATAAAATAAGGGCTATACATGACAAAATCACAGCCTACATTATACTGAAAGGAAAAAACTGAAATAACTTCCTCTGTGATTAGCAACATCATAAGGATGTCCACTTTAACTACATTTATCAACATGTTTCTGGAAGTTAGAGCAATAAGACAAGAAAATCAAATAAAAGTCATACAAATAGGAAAGAATGAGGTTAAAGTATACCTGCTTGCAGATGACATGACTTATATATAGAAAAACTTGAAAATTTTACCCAAAAGTTGTCAGTATTGATAAGTGAATTCAATAAGTTTGCAGGATACAAAACCAATAATGTAATTTCTAAAATGTCAAAAGAAAGCAAACCTATTTACAATGCTACAAAAAATAACAAAATACCTAGAAATAAATTTAACCAATAAGTGAATGGTCTTTACAAAAGAAAGAGAGAGAGAGAAAAAAAAATCCAAGAGGACACCAGAATAATGGAGACAATGCATGTTCATGGAATGGAAAAAATAATTTTGTTGTAAATTGAGCTGCTATAAACATTGATGTGGATGCATCACTGTAGTATGCTGATTTTAAGTCCTTTGGGTATAAACCAAGGAGTGGGATACTGGGTCAAAAGGTGGATCCTTTCCAAGTTTTCTGAGGATTCTCCACACTGCTTTCCAGAGCGGCTGCGCCAATTTGCAACTCCACCAGCAATGTAAAATTGTGCCTTTTTCCCCACATCCACACCATCTACTATTGTTTGTGTTCTTGATAATAGCCATTCTAATTGGAGTAAGATGAAATCTTAGAGTTGTTTTAATTTTCATTTCTTGTGGTATATATACACAATGGAATATTATTCAGTCATAAAGAAGAATAATATTATGGCATTTGCAGATAAATGGATGGAATTGGAGAATATCATGCTAAGTGAAATAAGTCAGTCTCAAAAAACCAAAGGCCAAATGTTTTCCCTGATAAGTGGATGATGATATATAATGGGAGTGGGGGTTGGGGGGTGAGAGAAGAATGGAGGAACTTTAGATTATGGAGAGGGAGGGGCGTTTGAAAAATGGTGGAATGAGACAAACATCATTACCCTGTGTACACACATGATTACACAAATGGTATGAATCTACATAATGCACAGCCATAGAAAATAAATGATGTACCCCATTTGTGTACAATGACTCAAAATGCAGTCTGTAAAAACTGAAAAAAACTTTTAAAATAAAATAAAATTTAATTTAATTTAAAAAATAATATTGTTAAAATGTCCATACTACCCAAAGTAATCTACAGATTCAATTCAATCTGCATCAAAATATCAATTGCATTATTCATTGAAATGGAACAAACACTGCTAAAATTCATGTGGAACCTCAAAAGACTTCAAATAGCCAAAATAATTGTGAGCAAAGAGAACAAAACTGGCATTACAAATCCATATTTCAAAATATACTGTGAAATGATTACTAACCAAAACACCATGATACCAGCATTAATACAGACACATAGACCAAAGGACCAGAAAAAAGAACTCAGAAATAAACCCACATATTTACAGCCAACTGATTTTCTACGAGAACATACATCAGCAAAAAGGAAGACTTTTTAATAAGTGGTACTAGGAAAATGAATACACATATGTGGAATAAAGAAATTAGACCCTTTACTTATTCTCACCACATACAAAAATAATCAACTCAAAATGAATCAAAGACTTAAATGTAAAACATAAAACTATGAAACTACTAGAAGAAAATACAGGGGAAACACTTCAGGACATTGGTCTGGGCAGACTTTTTGGATATAATCCCAAAAGCACAGTCAACAAAAACAGACAAATGGCATTATATCAAACTCGAAAACTTCTGTACAACAAGAGACACAACCGAGTGAAGAGACAAGCTACATGATAGGAGAAAACACTGGCAAATCCAACAAGGGAGACACCTTCAGAATACAAAAGGAATTCAAACAAGTCAACAAAAACATTTAAATAATCTATGAAAGAATGGGCAAATTACCTGAATAGACATTTCTTAAAAGAGGATACACTTCTGGACAACTGGTATAAGAAAAGAATGTTCAATATCACTAGCCATCAGGAAAATGCAAATCAAAACCACAGTAAGATATCATCTCACTCTGGCTTTTTGTCTTCGTCAAAAAAGACAAAAATAAATAACTAATGCTGGTGAGGAGGCAAAAAAAAAAAAAAAAAAAATGGGACTCCCATACAGTGTTGCGAGGAATGTAAATTGGTACTGCCATTATGGAAAACAGTATGAAGTTTCTTCAGAAACCTAGAAATGAAACTACCATGTCATCTAGCAATCCCACTCCTGGGTACATATCCAAAAGAATTGAAAACAGTATGCTGAAAAAACATCCCCTCTTGAAAGTTTATTGCAACACTTTTCATAATAATCAAGATATGGGATCAACCTAGGTGTCCATTGAAAGGTGAATGGATAAAGAAAATGTGAAATGTACTATATGTACACAATGAAATATTATTCAGCCATAAAAATGAAATTCTGTCATTTGCAGCAACATGAAAGAAACTGGAGGACATTATGTCAAGTAAAATCAGTCAGGCACAAAATACCACATATCCGCACTTAAATTTATAAGTCAAAAAGTTGATCTCAAAGAAATAGAAAATTAAATAGTGGTTACCAAAGCCTGGGAATGGGGCGGGTGAAGGAAGGGGAAAAGGATGGTTATGGGGTACAGGGGTGCAGTTGTGAATGGGGAATAGCTTCTAATGTTGTACAGAACAGAAGGATGACTACAGTTGACAATACTTCACTGAACATTTCTTAATAGGGAATAGGGAGGTTTTCAAGTGTTCCCAGTACAAAGAACTGATAAGTGTTTGAGGTGATAGATACTCCAGTTACCCTAAACTGATCATTGCACATTGCACACAGGTTCACACAGGATCATACAAATATGTGCAATGACTGTGTCAATTAAAAGTAAATTTTAAAAAATTGGAGACCAAGAAAATGAACCATAATGAAAAAAATCCGTAGGAAAAACTACACAAAGAACTGAGTATAGGCAATGTATAAAATTCAGAGACAGTAAGTAAAAAGATTTTAAGTAAAATTGGTAGGCAAGTTGCCTAACTTGCTCAAGGGCATACTACCCACTATGTATGGCTGCCTGCCAATCACTTATTCTGCAATAAATATTTATTCCTCAAATGTACTCCAGATGAAGCACTGGACTGCAGGGATAAACATGACCTTCTCTAACCTCAGGGACTTCAGTCAAGACAAGGAGACCTCAGAAAAGAAAGTGTTGAATTACCGAATAACTGAAAAGTTCCTTCTTTGGTTTTGACTTCCTTACATGAAAAACTCAAGAGTAAAGAGTCAAACTTTTAAAATTTCTCTATAGAACCACAAAAATGCCTGGCTTTAGTCAATTTTTTAAATGATTAGGTCGAACTAGTTTTATGTCAACAAGACCTTGGTGAGCACAAGTCAAGAAGTTCTGTTTTCTGATTCCACTATTTTCCAAAGGATTCAACAACCAGACATAGAACATTTGTTGGGTGCAGGAAATTGTGCTCAAGGAATACATCTCCAATCTCCAGGGCTTTCAATCTAGGAGCAAGGCAGACTGAGACCAAACTGCATGATTTTGACTAGTATCAAAATCAATGAAGCAACCGTATGTTCTTATAATGGTTATGTGATCTGAGTTAAGAAAATGAAAGGAAATTTTACATAAAGTTAAGGAAAGGAAGTGGACAGGTCTTCTTCCTCTGGGATAGAAAATGTTATGAGAATAAGACAAATTCAATACATATAATTGTTTAATGGCACAGAAAATTTTTTTCTCAATTGGAAAATAATGAAGACTTTGGAAAATGTGATTTTGAAACAAGCCTTCCTAAAGTTTAAGCTAAAATAAATAAGATCCGAGTTAAATGTATCCAAGATAAATTCAAACAATCCATGCCTTTAGTAAACTGTTTACAATATTGTTAAAATATGAAAAACCAGAAAAATACCAAAAAGTCTGAAAAAACGTCAACTTTTTTTTTGGAGGGTGGGGTACCAGGGATTGAACCCAGGGGTGCTTAACCACTAAGCCACATCCCCAACCTGTTTTTTATTTTTTATTTTGAGACAGGGTCTCACTAATTGCTCAGGACCTCACCAAGTTCTGAGGCTGAGGCTAACTTTGAATTTACAATTCTCCTGCCTCAACCTCCTGAGCTGCTGGGCTTACAGGTGTGTGCCACCACGTCCAACTCAAGACATTTTTACAAGGCACGAAGCTTTTTAATGTACTCATCTTTGTTTTCTCACCAAAAACTACAAGGCAGGGCATGAGAGAAATTACAGAAATCTCTTTTAAACAGAGTAGAATGGCATCATGACGAATATGATTCAGGCTTTTATGAAGGGAAAAAAAATCGTGTTAGGCAAACCTAGAAGATGTTTTTGATAGGATGCCAGAATTAATGAATGGAACACAGTAGGTGTTGATTTTATGTCATTATAAGCTAAGCCTGTTATTTTGCAGTCAAGGAATGAAAAATAAATATCAAGGCAGCCTGACCTGCTCTCCTGATTTAATAGCTTAATTTCCAGAAATGCCAGTGAAAAAAAGCACAAATGTTTGCCTAGGCCCATTCTTCTTTATTATGGTTCATCCATTTTCCCTTTTCCACAAGAACACAGCACCTAACAGAGCTTAATTAAGTTTATATTTTACAGCACAAAACACATTGCCGGAGGAGAGAAAGCTTGTTAAAGGCAAGAGAAAAAGAGGTGCCTAGAACCCAGGCCATAAAGAAGCATCCCAAGTCCATTGTCACCCCGCTCTATGGCCCTTGGTGCCTGGTGGCCAATGCAACAGTGAGGACTCACTTGTTCACACCTGTTACAATAAGGGACATTTCACACTAACCAGTCGGCTCTGGAAATAACCCAAAGCACGTCAAGAATGGAAAACTGTCCCCAGCAGATTCATCTTTAACCCCAATGGTGATTTTCTCTTCATTATATAAATGTATAACTTCTTCATTCTTCCTTTTCTAACATGGAGAAAGGATGTCAGGATTCTCCCTGATCTCCCTTGAAGGTGTTGAAAGCACCATGCCTCATGAAATTCCCTTGGGGTAATAAGTTGCTTAAATGTGTAACAGTTTATCCCATCAGAGGAATCGATGTGTCAGAGCCTCAGGAATCAAGCGGCTGTAACAACTTGCTTGCGAATGTTTTTTTGAGGAGATTGGCTTGACCCCAGCAAAGTGACTGGGGCCCTGTCAGAACTAAGTGAAATATAAATGTTTAAAAGAGGATCTACATCAGGTACGTAATCCAAATGCAAGTAAAAGCAGATGGTATTGTTGTGACTGTTCTGAGAAAGAAAAAAATAGAAATATGAATGTTTCTGTTAGGATAGAGTCAACTGCATATAAAAATAACAGCAAAATGAGAGTTCCTTCAGCAAATTAGAAATTTATGACACTTTCACTTAAAGGAAGTGCAGATGGAAATAATGCTGGTTCAGTATGGATGCTTCGCAGTGACATTGGTAATGCAGGCTTATCTCTCTGCTCAACCAACTCAATAAATGGCTTCAATTTTTAAGGTCACCTCATAGTCCAAAAAGGCTGGCAGAGCTCCAGCCATTACAAACACATTCTATACAGCAGGAAGAGACATGGAAAAAGAGACAAAAAGGCCCTTTTCAGTCATGTTGGCCCCTCTAAGCATCTTCCCAGAAGTCTTGTACAGCACTTCTTATCTCAATGGCGAGAACTTGGTCACATGGCAATATTTAGCTGCAAGAAAGGCTAGGGAAAAAAATCTTCCGGAGTTTTCATTGCCCTTCAGGATATAAATTAGGATTTGCTTAAAAGGAGAGAGTGGAGCCTGTCCATTTGAACAGCCATGCCTTCACCAGGTGGCTTTTAACCACAAACATTTGTTTCTCACAGTCCAGAGGCTGGGAAGTCTAAGATCAAAGCACCAACAGATGCAGGGTCCTGAGAGAACGTGTTTCCTGATTCACAGAACGTTCCTCTGTTAGCTCGGAGTTTAGGACCATCGAGACGGTGGAGGCAGAGTACAGGGAAAACGGAAAACGCCAGCTGGAGTACAAGATGGGTGAGTCACCACGTCCCTGTTACCGGAAGTCCCATTACCATGACAACTCCTGCCACCGGGGGCTTACTGCCCAGGACAACTTCCACCGCTGAAAGCTCATCCTACGTGGCAACCCCCACCACAGGGGTAGTATTTTAATTAACTGAAATAAAGTAACCAATGGGGTCAAACACGACAATATTCTAATTAGATATCATAAAATAACCAAGAGGACAAATGGGGCAGGGTCTTGGATCTTGCAGGGAGGGGACCACCTCACAGCTCAGTCTGTAGGACAGAAATGCCCCTACATCATCATCAGGGCCTTGAGCCCCCACCCCGGCCCGCTGTCCACACACACCCACACCCACACACACACACACACCCACACACACACACACACACACTCACACATACTCACACACACTCACACACACACACACACACACTCACACACACACCCACACACACACACTCACACACCCACACACACACACTCACACACACACACCCACACACACACACTCACACACCCACACACACACACTCACACACACACCCACACACACCCACACACACTCACACACACACACACACACCCACACACACCCACACTCACACACACACACACACACTCACACACTCACACACACACCCACACACACACACTCACACACCCACACACACACACTCACACACCCACACCCACACACACACACACACACTCACACACACACACACACACACTCACACACACACACATTCACACACACGCTGTGTTCTCCTTCCCAGTGTCACTCTCACTTTCACTTTCAATAAGTCTGCACTCTGCCTGTAGGTCTGGGTGCCTTGCTCAGTTCTTTGTTGGAGATACAAAGAACTTGGAACCCCATGGAATACCCGATGGGTATCACCTTCTCACTGTGTCCTCACAGGGTGGACAGGGTCAGGGGTCTCTTTTGGGCCTCTTCTGAAGACCTGATCCCATCCATGAAGGTTCTGCCCTTATCTCCTAATCACCTCCCAAGGGCCCCCTCCACATACCATCCCCTTGGGACTGAGGTGTCGACTTAGGAATGGTGGGGACATAAATATTCAGACCCGGGTAGGCAAGAGTATTGGAGGTGTTGGAGTAAGCAGCCAGCCCTCTCTGAGTCTGTACAACAGGCAGCTATGTAGTGACAGAAAGCAGATTGTTAGTTGCTCAGGAAGAGTGGGAACAGGAGCTGGAGGACACATAACAAAGGGACATGAAGAACCGTCTAGAAATGCTGGCTGTATCTACTCTTGGTTGCAGTGACAGTTGCACAGTTGTATACATGTGTCAGATTGTGCATATAAATACATGCAGTGTGCTGTGTGTTGATTGTACCTCATCGAAGTTGTTGAAAAAGTGAAAAACAAAACAAAAAAAACTGAAACCAACAAATGAGAATACACACACACTTGTCAGAAAACCATGTCCTACTCCTATTAAAAAGAAAGGGTACTCCTTCTTCGTTGTGGAATTGCTTTTAAAAATACCTCTCCTGGAAGCTTAAGAGATTCTTCTTGTAAAATCCCTGAGCAGAGGGGAGATAACAAGGATATCGCGGATAATCTACCTCAACCCTCTCACGAGTAAAGGCTGCCAAATATGATATCAGGCAGTAGTAACTGAAAGCCTTTCATTTACAAATTTTAAAACAACCAAACTCCTCACTTGGAATAGAAACTCATTAAATGTATTATCTTTGATTCTCCTTTTTGAGAGCTGTGGAGGTTAAAGTAAGAAAAATTACTTCTTTTATGTAGTAAGTAGCAATGAAGAAACAAGAATTCATAGATTCCAGTATCTTCCATGGAGGAGTCTGAGCAGGTATATTCCAGTTTTTCAGCCACAATCCTATCCTTCCATACACTCCTCTTCATCGGGAGAGGCTGGGACTCTGCAAACCAAGGAGTCCCAGGTTCCAGAAGCTAAAGCAGAATCTGGAACCCTACAGGAAACTCAGCAGTACCTTCATTTTCCTTCATTCCTCTCAGTACTGTTTCCTTTTTAATAGAGATTCTTAAAACCAAGAAAGACTTCCACCACTTTTAAAATAGCATGTAACAAAATTAACTGCAGGCCATGGTAGAGCCAGTAAGGCAGGAGGTTTGGAGAGAGAAGCCTGTCTGGTACCCTCAGGTCATTTCACAAACAGCCACTTGCTTCCTCTCCTGCAACCCACCCTCTGGTTGTCCCTGCTGCAATCCTTCTGTTATGGTTTGAATGTGAGGAGTTCTCCAAAAGCTCACAAGTGACGCAATGAAGGAGGTTCAGAGGAGAAATGATTGGGTTCTGAGAGTCTTAACCTCATCTGTGAATTAATCCCTGATGTGATTAACTGAGTGGTAGCTGGAGGTAAGCAGGGTGTGGCTGGAGGAGGTGGGAATTGGGGTGTGGCTATGGGGGATATATTTTGTATCTGAAGAGTGGAGACTCCCTCTCTCTCTGCTTCCTGATCACCATGATGTAAGCCACTTCTCTCCACCACCCTCTCCCACCATGATGTTCAGCCTCACCTTGAGCCCCGAGGAATGGAGCCGGCCTTCTCTGAACTAAGACCTCTGAAACTGTGAACCCTCAATAAATAAATAAATAAACCTTTCCTCCTCTTTAATTGTGCTGGTCAGATCCTTTAGTCACAGCAGTGAAAAAGTTGACTAAAACACCTTCCAATACGCCTGCCCTCCTCCACCTGTCATGCTCTTTGTGCCTCACTAATCCTTACTCATTCTTCGTGGCGTGGGACAAGAATCACCTCCTCTGTAGGCCTGCTCTGATGACCCCAAAAGAAATTAACTGACTTCCTTCTGCCTGTTTCCACAGAACGCTGTGCCTACCCCTTCACTTGCCTCTCTCTCAGTGTGCTCCAGGGTCCATTTCTGGGTCTGCCACCCTGCAGTGGAAGAGAGCAGAATCTCCCCTATCCATGATGCTTGAGGGATTCTGCTTCCAAAGATGGCCCAGCACTTATCTCCAAAGACACAGAGTAAGAAGAAACAAGCTATAACTGATGAGCATTTTTAAATGAGAGTGTTTCAAATCTGGAAGCCATTAGTTGAGTGTGGAACGATAATGATACTCTAATTCAAAAAATTTCAAGGCATCGAGTTGCAAGTGATATTGTTATCACTGGATGATGTGGAGGGAATTCCTGGCTTTTCTCTCTATATTGGAATTTAATTTCTCCCTTAAATAAGTCTCACTCTCAATGGGGGTTTTGACAGTACTAGAGCCATTAATGAGAAAGAAAACCCTGGAAATCTAATTATCAGCTCAAAAGACATCCAGGGACAGCTATGTGAGGAAAAGTGTGAAATCTGACTGCTGGATCATTCTGGGCTGGTGCTGTGTCTAGGTGTTTGTAGCTAATGCAATTATTTTTCCCTAAGAGGCATTTCAAAGAATGGCATTTAAAATGACCATACAGTACATTAAAGAAAAAAAAGTGACAAGTTTTATACAGACATCATCAAAAAGAGCAAGGTGTGCTGACATAGGAGATTGCTCCTTCCAGCAAAGTCGTTGCTGTCCTCCAGAATGCAGCCTTGAAATGTGAAGGTGCAGATGACCTGCCTTCAGAGGAGAAGGTGGCAGAGGACTGTGACAGAATGACTCAGAGATTCGATTACATTTCATTTGTCTCATTTGTCACTCAAAACAAAGGCTTTGACTGGTAAAGGCAAGCTTTTCACCAGACAATGGTGACAATGCTGTGTATGTGCCAGATGCTATGCTATGTTTCATTTCATTCTGTCCTTCAGCTGGCCTGGATTCAGCATCCCTCAAGGTACACATGATCTTTATCAGTCTACCCCATCATCTGATCATCCGATTGCTTCAGAAATATTCACAGAATATTTAGTCACCCCATAAACATACATGATAGTCCATCTTATTGGAGGATAACTGAGTCATACAAAACAAAGGCCTTAAAAACATACCAGCCTTCTCTCCTCAGTATGATCCTGAAGAATGAAAGTCGTCATCATGCCGTGATACACACACACCATGTTTATAGCAGCACAATTCACAGTAGACAAAATATGGAACCAGCCAAGGTATCCATTAATGGGTGAATGGATGAAGAAGATGTGGCACATACACAATGGAGCTTTATTCAGTCATAAAGAAAAATGAAATGATGTCATTTGCAGGAAAATGGATGGAACTTGAGATCATTATGTTAAGCAAAATAAGTCAAATTCAGAAGGTCAAGGGTCATATGTTTTCTCTCAATGCAGAAGCTAGAGAGGGAAAGGGAAAGAAAGATAGTGGCGGATTTCATGATAATCCAAAGGAGATCATAGAAGAAAGGGTCCAAGGGGCGAAAGATGGGGAGGGAGGAAGAAGTGCTGGGGAGTGAAAGTGGCCAAATTATGTTGTTACATTGTGTGTTATGTGCATTTACAAACGTGTAACAAATCACATCCACAGGTACGACTAGGAAAATATGCGGGGGTGGGGGAGAGGAATGTCTGCCTTGGACTTCCTAGGAAATTTACCTCCTAGGAGTTTGCCCTAAGAAAAGTATTAAAGATGTGAGAAGGAGTTTTCAAAACGGAGGAATAGAGGAGGTAGCTTTCCTGGGTGCATCGTGAAAACCACGAAAGCAGACAGGCAGTTTCTTAACCAGGTGGGTGAACCAAAAAAGGGTGAGGAGGACCTTACTGGCATTTAAAACTGGACATTCAAAGCAGATCAGGGAACTTAGGAGGTTGGATATAATAAGGAAGAAATTCCCAGCAGCATAGCTGCTGCCACAGCCGGGCCAGAAGCACCAGTCAGAGTGGTCCCTCTACAAGTAAAGTGGAGGGATAAGGGAATTAAAGGAACCTGCATTGCAGGTCCAAGGTGTGTCTGGGTCTGGAGAATTTAGAGATCAAGGACATTGCCCAACAAAACTGAAAGGCACATTGCACAGTATCCTTATGCAGAAAAGATGCTACCATCTCTCCAGATGATGTGCAGAGGACAAAGGAAGAAACCATTTGCAGATGTGTCGTGGGGGCTGGCAGCTGAGGGAACCAGTTCCTGGCAAACCTGAGTTTGGCCCAAAATATAGGCCCAGTAAACATACACTGCATGACAGAGTGTGCTTAAGTGACCAGGAGAAAAATCAAACATGGAGAGAGGTTGACACAGGGGACAGCTAGTTGTGGAAACCCATCCAGCTCTACCTCTCCCACTCCAACCTGCTGCTCCTAGGACCAGCGGAGAGAGATACCTCTGGCTGGGAATTCAGAAGGGCAGGGACTGGAGAGATTGAGTTTGGGGACAGAATCCAAAACAAGGAAATGTGGGATCCACAGGTGACATATCGGACTAAGAAGTGGCTTCTCCACCAGGTAAGTGCAGCACGGGATATCCACGGGGTGCAGTCCTCCAGCGCAGACTGGCAACTACTGGACCCTGGAGTTGTGCTGATTTAAAATCTCCAGACCCAGTGGCATTCAGCAAAGAGCTGCAGCCCGACTAAGACTAAACCCTGCCTCCAGGAACTCTGCGAATTACCTCTCTCACTCCAGCAATCTGGAGGGTGGAGCATCACGGCACAGACAACACCACCTAAAGCTGCTGAGAAGAGAAGTTGAGAATCTTTTGAACTCCAACAGAAAGAATCCTTGAATTTTTCATCGAGATTTTTTTTCTCCTTTTCTTTTATCTTCTTTAATTGCAACCTTAATAGTACATGAACATTTATACATACTCTTTTTTTTTTTCTCATATGTAGCATTTTTAAGCCAGTTATTTTTCATGGATCAGTGTTTTGTTTTGTTGACAACTAGGTTGTATGATTAGAATATTTTTTTGTTTTGTATTCTTTTATTTTAATTTTAATTAAAATTTAATTAAATTTTAATTTTAAATTTTTACTTTATATGTTTTTTTCTCACCTGTTTCCCTTGGTTCACTCTTGTCTTCAACTAACAGCCAATCTCCATTGTTCTCTCTCATTCTTCTTTTAATTTTTTACTTCTACTTTCTCTCCTCCTCCCTCATAATTCTCACATCCTACATCACTTCTTTTCTCTCCCTGTCCACCATTTGAAATTAAAAATTCTTTTGCAAACTTGCTGTTTTTATTATAGGAAATAACTGATCATATAGTGTAAGGGAAATCCCACAGAACCACGCTGGACATGGGAAATCACATAAGGGAGTTTATTAAGCAAACAGAGTGTCTCCCTGCAGGGTAAGAGAGAAAATGAGAGGAAAAGAGAAAGGAAAGAGAAAGGGTGCAGGCTAGAGAGAGTGTGAAAGCCAGGAGGATAGAGAAAAGTGAGGAGGACAGACAGAAGGATGGGAAAAGATGGCAGGGAAGCTATAGTAAACAGTTTAATTCTGCCAGGCTAACAGGGGACCAATATCAGAGAAGGATACTTGCAAGCTGACTGATGAACCAATAGCTAGCTAGGATGTTCACAGATTGACAAGTGGTTGAGAGGCGGAGAAAATGGTTGCACCTGATGAGTGGGGGAGCAGCTTTATGTATTACATATAGTTTCTGTTTAATGTGATAATTAACATTGTAGAAGTCATAGTAGGAACTATTTGGTTTAATGCTCTATATTGTTTGCATTGGTGGTGGTTGTTATTTGTCTCCCCCTAAATACTGAGGTACTAGAAACCTTCAGGGATGCTGTAAGTCCACAGGATAGAAACTCTACTGCCTCAGATCCATACTGTTAGATGGGTAGACACACAAACAACATGAAAAATCAAGGGAATGAATCACCCCAAACAAACCAAGATACTTCAGTAACAGAATCCATTGACACTACAGAGAAGAAATGTCAGAGAAAGAATTAGAATGTACATAAACTGATCTGTGAAGAAAAGGATGGTAAAAGAGAAAATATAGGAAGTGAAACATCGCTTCAATAAAGAGATAGAGATTCTGGGAAAAAAAAAGAAAGCAGAAATCTCTGAAATGAAGGAATCAATAAACCAAATTAAAAATTCAATTGGAAGTATCACCAACAGACTGGACCACCTGGAAGATAGAACCTCAGGCAATGAAGACAAAATAGATAATCTTGGAAACAAAGTTGACTGTGCAGAAAAATTTTAAGAGACCATGAACAGAACTTCCAAGAAATATGGGATAATCTGAAAAAAACAAAATTAGGATTTATTGGAACATAGGAAGGCCTGGACATACAAACAAAGGAATGCACAATCTATTCAATGAAATAATATCAGAAATTTACCAAACCCCTAAAGAATGAAATGGAAAATCAAATACAGAAGGTTTACAGGAACCCAAATAAACAAAATTTCAATAGACCCATACCAAGGCACATTATTTTGGAAATGTCTAACATGCAGAATAAGGATAGAATTTTAAAGACTGACAGAGAAAAGTGACAAGTAAAATTTAGAGAGAAATCAACCAGAACTCAGCTGATCTCTCAACACAGACCCTCAAAACTAGGAGGTCTTGGAATAAAATACACCAAACTCTAAAAGAAAATGGATGCAAGCCAGGAGTATTTTACACAGCAAAATTAAGCTTCACAATTGATGATTAAACAAAAACCTTCCATGATAAATAAAAGTTAAAAGAATTCATACCTAGAAAGCCTGTACTACAAAACAATCACAAAATGATATTTCATGAATAAGAAATGAAAAATAAAATTGAAAACCAGCAAAGGGAGGAACTACACTAAAAGAACAGTGAACAAACAGAGAAACTAATTCAAATTAAAAACAGAAATAAATCAATGACAGGGAATAGAAATCATATCTCAATAATAACACTGAATGTAAATGGCCTAAGCTCATCAATCAAAAGACACAGACTGGAAGAGTGGATTTTAAAACACCACCTAATGATATGTTGTCTCCAAGAGACTAACTTTATAGGTAAAGACATCCACAGACTGAAGTTTAAAAAGAATGGGGAAAAACTTTTCATTCACATGGATCTCATAAACGAGCAGGGGTTTCTATCCTAACATCAGATAACATGGACTTCAAATTTAATCAGCAGTGACAACAAAGGACATTTCATATTGCTTAAGGGAATTATATATCAATAAGACATAACAATCATAAATATTTATTCCCCAAACAATGGAGTATCTACATACATTAAACAAACCCTTCTCAATTTCAAGAAGCAAATAGACCACAACACAATAATACTGGGTGACTTTAACACAGCTCTCTCTCCACTAGATTGATCCTCCAACAAAAACTAAATAAAGAAGCTATAGAACTAAGAAATACAATTAAAAATTTAGACTTAACAGACATATATAGAATATCTCATCCATCAATTACTGAATATACTTTCTTTTCAGTAGCACATGGATCCTTCTCTAAAATAGACCATATCTTAGCTCACAAAGCAACTCTTAGCAAACACAATGAATAGAGATAATACTTGTATCCTATTGATTATAATGAAATGAAATTATAAATCAATGATAAAATAAAAATATAAGCTACTCCTAGAGACTAAACAATATACTATTGAATGACAAATAGAGAAAAAGAAGAAATCAGGGATGAAATAAAAACAATACTTAGAAGTAAATGAGAATAGTGCTACAACATGTCAAAATCTCTGGGACACTATGAAGGCAATGCTTAAGAGGAAAGTTCATTGCATTGAACTCATTCATTAAAAGACTAGAAAGTCAAAAAAATAAATGACCTAATATTACATCTCAAAGTCTTAGGAAAAAGAACAAATCAACACCAAAAGGAGAATACAGGGAATAATTAAAATCAGAGCTGAAATCAATGAAATTGAAACAATAGAAACAATCTAAAAAATTGACAAGACCAAAAATTGATTCTTTGGAAAAAATAAATAAAATTGGTAAAACCTTAGCCACACTAATGAAGAGAAAGAGAAAGAAAAACTCAAGTTACTAAAATTCATATTGAAAAAGAAAATACCACAATGGATACTACTGAAATACAGAAGATAATAAGAACCTATTCTGAAAACTTCACTCTAATAGAAAATCTTAAAGACATCAACAAATTTCTAAAGACACATGACATAGCCAAACTGAATAGGAGTACATACATAATTTAAACAGATCAATTTCGAGCAATGAACTTGAAGATGCCATCAAAAACCTAACAAGAAAGAAAAGTCCAAGACCAGACAGATTTTCAGCTGAGATCTACCAGACCATCAAAGAAGAACTAACACCAATACTCCTCAAATTATTCCATAAAATAAAAAAGGAAGGAACTCTTCTAAACTCATTCCATGAAGCTAGTATCACCTGATTCCAAAATCAGACAAAGACACATAGAGGAAAGAAAACTTCAGACCAATATCCCTGATGAACATAGATACAAAAATTCTTGGTAAAATACTGGCAAATCGTATACAAAAACATATTAAAAAGGTAGTGCACCATGATCAAGTGGGTTCATCCCAGGAATGCAAGTTTGGATCAACATACAAAAATCAATAAATATAAATGATCACATCGATAGACTTAAGACAAGAATCACATGATTTTCTCAATAGATACAGAGAAAGCATTTGACAAAATAGAGCATCCATTCATATTCAAAACACCAGAAAAATTGGGAATAGTAGGAATATACCTCAACATTGTAAAAGCTATATAAGCTAAACACAAGGCCAACATCATTCTAAATGGAGAAAAACTGAAAGCATTTGCTGTAAAAACTGGAACAAGATAGGGATACCCTCTTTCACCACTTCTATTCAATATATGGAAATTCTACCCAGAGCAATCATACATAAGAAAGAAATTAAAGGAATACGAATAGGAAAAGAAGAATTCAAACTATCCCTATTGGTTGACAACATGATTCTATATTTAAAAGATCCAAAAAACTCCACCAGAAAACTTCTAAAACTAATAAATGAACTCAGCAAAGTAGGAGGATATAAAATCAACACCCATAAATCAGTTGCATTCCTATACATCAGTGATGAATCTACTGAAAGTAAAATTAAGAAAGCTATCCCATACACAATAGCCTCAAAAAAAAAAATACATAGGTATCAATCTAACAAAGGAGGTGAAAATCCTTTACAATGAGAACTACAGAATACTAAAGAAAGAAATTGAAGACCTTAGAAGATGGAAAGATCCCCATGTTCTTAGATAGGCAGAATATTATGAAAATAGTCATCTACCAAAAGTGATACACAGATTTAATGCAATTCCTAATAAGGTTCCAATGACATTCTTCATAGAAAAGGCAGTCATGAAATTCACTTGGAAAAACAAAAGACCTAAATGGCCAAAGCAATCCTCAGCAAGAAAAGTGAAGCAGGAGGTATCACAATACCAGACCTTAAACTATACTACAGAGCTATAGTAACAAACACAGCATGGTATTGGCGCCAAACAGACATGAAGACTAATGGTACAGAATAGAAGACAGAGACAAATCCACATAAATACAGTTACCTCATACTAAACAAAGATGCCATAAATATATATTGGAGAAAAGATAGTCTTTTCAAGAAATGGTACTGGGAAAAATGGAAATCCACGTGTAATAAAATGAGATTAGACCCCTATCTCTCACCAAGCACAAAACTCAACACAAAGTGGATCAAGGACCTAGGCATTAAATCAGAGATTCTGCACCTACTAGAAGAAAAAGTAGGCCCAAATCTCCATCATGTTAGCTTAGGAACCAACTTCCACAGTGAGACTCCAAAAGCTCAAGCAGTAAAACAAGAATCTATAAATGGATGGTATCAAATGAAAAACCTTCTTCACAGCAAAGGAAACAATCAAGAATATGAAGAGAGAGCCTACAGAATGAGAGAAAATCTTTGCCACCTGCCCCCAGATAGAGCATTAGTCTCCAGAATATATAAAGAACTCAAAACCAAGACTTAACACCAAAAAAAAAAAAAAAAAAAAAAAAAAAAAAAAAAAAAACAAGTAATTCAGTCAATAAATAGAAAAAGGAAGAAGAAATATTAGTGGTCAACAAATATATGAAAAAATGTTTAAAATCACTAGCAATTAGAGAAATGGAAATCAAAATTACACTCAGATTTTATCTCACTCGTCAGAATGGTAATTATCAAGAATACAAGTAACATAAATGTTGGAGAGGATGTGGGGGAAAAGGTATACTCATACATTGCTGGTGGGAATGCAAATTGGTGCAACACCCTGGAAAGCAGTATGTATGAAAATTCCTCAGAAAACTTGGAACGGAACCACCATTTGACCCAGTTATTCCCCTGCCCCAGCATCTACCCAAAGGACTAAAATCAGCATACTACAATGACACAGCCACATCAATGTTTATAGCAGCTCAATTCATAATAGCTAAGCTATGGCACCAACCTAGATGCCCTTCAACAGATGACTGGATAAAGAAAATGTGGTACATATACACAATGGAATATTATTCATCCATAAAGAAGAATAAAATTATGGTATTTGCCAGTAAATGGATAGAACTATAAACTATCATGCTAAGTGAAATAAGACAATTCCAAAAAACCAAAGGCCAAATTTTTCTCTCTGATATGTGAATGCCTATTGACTCACAATAAGCTGGGATTAGAGAGGAGTGGAGGTTTACCGGATTAGACAAGTGGGAGTGGGAGGAAGGCAGGGGAGGATAGGAATCGGAAAGACAGAAAGAATCAGACATAACTTTCCCATGTTCATGTATGAATACACCAGTGTAACTACACATAATGTACAACCATAAAAATGGGAAGTTATACTCCATGTATACATGATTTGTCCAAATATACTCTACTGTCATACATAACTAAAAACAAACAAAAATAATAATAAAAGAAAACAAAAGATGTATGCAATTGCACATTTATGAGGATGATCATTGTAAAGACAGATGCAAACCTCACAAACATCTATGATATATCACTTAAAGAAATTATGGTCCAGTCACATAAGAAATACTGTAGCATCTAAAATTATAGTACAGAAATATATTTACTGACACAGAGATGCTGTCATAGTAAAATAGACTGTTTGCAAAACAATGAAAATATGATCTTATTTTTATGAGAAAAAAATACAGAAGTCCTCTTTATTTGACCTAATTGAGTCAAGGGTTGGTCAATTAAAGAAAAATGTTACACTGGTAAAATATAAAATGTATACCGCAAGATATTCAAACATTTTCTTATAACCTAAATCATGAGTCTACCAATCATTTATTACGGCAAGGCTAATTCAGGGGGATCCCCTTTATAGACAGTTCTTCATCATCTGTTTTTATGTGCTGCCCTGTCAAATATTTCCAGTTTAAATCTCTTTAATTGATGAGAAACCATGAAGATTCTTATGAAGCAACCTACATTCAAAATCCTTCCACATAACAGCAAATATTTAGCAAGTTGTTTTTTAAAAACTTTTTTCCATAGCATTGAAGTTAATGTTCATAGAACTGATCCCTTTTACAAAATCATCTTTCCTTAGTTTGCATAAGTGATAAAATACAAACAGTATAAATAGATTTGGGATGAAACTATTGACTCTGTATCAATAGATGAAACTGTTCAGAAGGCAGATGTGTATTTGTGACTATCCTACAAACTACCTATGATGAAATATTTTCTTGAGTAAATGGGTAGCTTTGTTAAGTCAGGCTGAGTAGAGGTCAGAGAGAGGGGGAAGTACTCTTCTCTCAGTTCTCTGCAGAACTGCTTGTCAGCAATTATCAACCTGGGTCACCTCTTCAGGAAGTCTTCCACAGGACTCATTCTTCATCACATCATTCCATTTTTTCTTCATAAATATTATCATTATTTGTACTTATATACCTTTTGGTTGCTTGTTTATTGTCTGTATCCACCACTAAAATTTAAATGTGTCCATCTAACACTTAGCACATGCTTAACGTAGCTGTCATTTGATGCTTATTGAGCCTGTGTATATTTGTCTGAGTGCTTGTATTTTAAGTGACCTAGTGGTTTGGGAAAGAAAAAGAATGCTTTTGTCTCATAGAGATGAAAGAACCCCTAGGGATCACCCACAATGATATTTCAATGACACTGTACATCTACATTGAGGAGGCAGTATTAATTTGTTCTTTTTTTCTAGTCAAAATGTTTGTATTCACTTATTTGTTCTTATCCATCCTCATAAATAAATGTCAAATATCAAAGTGAATACCATTCATCACTGAGTAACTCAGGTGATTGTGACTTCCTGAGTAAGGCGAAGTAGGGTCTAAGAAATAATAGTCCCTGGAAGATTCATGTGGATATTGTTCCTGTAAAGCCAGCTGAACCATTTGAGAGGTGGTAGCAAAGGCCAGTTATTTTGGAGTCCTAGAGATTAAATGTCTTAAAAAAGAGATGTCTAAAATAAAAAAAATAAATAAAAAAAAAAAAACAGAAATGTTCATTTAAAAAGCTGTATTAAAGTTAAAAGTCAGATGTAGGACTCAGGACAACCAGCCTGTCAGGTCCCAAGAGGTTGGTGGGGAGAATGTTCAGTCATGCAGCAGTGCCAGTTCTTTTTACCAAAGTTCACAACCCAGGATGTCAGTGCCCTCCGTGACACTGTCCACATCTCGGTCACCTGTCACATAAGGGGATCTATGACCCAACTACTTCACAAGGTTTTCTAATGGCCCAAACAGCAACTTGTCCAAGGAGAGACTTAGCCCACACGTGGTCTGCTGGGCAAGTTTTTCAAGGTTCATATCAAGTCATCAGGGGTCACTGTACCAGGCTTCTTCAGATGGTGGGAGAAAGGGACAGCTGCAAACATTTCCCAGTAGGGATCTGGGAAGGAGCATCTCAGAGATGCTGACTCAGACAGGATGAAGGAAAATCAGAAAAATTAGTTTAGAAAATTATGATTAGCTATTGAAGGGAAATGGAAAGATTGAAAGCTTGGTAAAAATTAATAATTTGGGGAGGTAACAGGATCAAGTTCAACTTATTGGTCAGTACCTAAACAGGATTTTCAAGGGAATGGAACTTGGAGGTGGAGACTCAATTAAGTCTTTACCACACAAGCCCAGTCTGCATATCCATCAGCTACCTACATTTACAAAGCAATGTTAAGATAGCTCAAAGATGAGGGATCAATCTAGAATCTGATAAACTATAAGATTATGCTATAGATAATGCGGCTTTGCATTGAGCCAAGATTTCTCACCAAGGTCATTCCCTTTGGTTAAAAATAATCTCAAAGAAAGATTATTCCTAGTTACAAAATAAGATTTGGCTCATTAGTTTGGGCTTGATTAATTACAAGGTGCAACAAGAATGATAACTTACCATATAGGCCTTTTTAAGTTTGCAGATTACCTAAAGAATCTCAGATTAGACATTTAAAAGCCCCTGAGTTTAGGAAGCCAAGCCAAGAACTCGCCATCAAGTTTCACCCGTAATACTTATAAACATGGTTTAATTTGTTCATTTCCAATGGTCTCAAAATATACCACATTTTCTGGGCCTGTCAGGAAGTGACCTTTCCGGCCCAGGTTGAAAGCTGGCAACCCAGCTATCAGGCCAGTTTTCCCAATAGGGCTCTGCAAGCATTGGCTCCATAAAGTCACCCTTAGTTCCTTAGAAATGTCTGTTCATATCTTATCAAATGATTGTTGTTCACAAATTTCAGGTTCCACAGAAAGGCATCATTGTAAAAATAATGTTTCTAGTTATGTTCTGTTAATAAGACAGAAAAAGTTTTATTGGATCTATGCTAATAAATATAATACTGTAAAAATAAGAATATTCAATAAATGTTTCCAATTCTACTAGGGTCAAGCAGGAAGATTAAGCTATCATTTTCAGTGTTTCATTTCTGCTTACAAAAGCATAGTCTACTAAATTGTTAAGAGTTACAGATAGCTTAAGAGGAAAGAAATGAGTATTCTTCACGGACCCCAAATATAGAATTTTAAATATCAACAGTAGGAAAACAAAACCCCAGCCATCCATTGTGATATCATTCAGGCCTATGTAATAAATTTTTGTTCCACTGGACTTGGATTGAGTCTCATAAACCCACCTGCTTCTCATCCAGAGCACTGGCATCCCTGATTTAACCCACTGGTATGGTCTTGAGGCTATTTAAATAATATCAGAAGACTACACAAAAGTTTCTGGTAGAGGGCTGGGGTTGCATCTCAGTGGTAGAGCACTGGGTTCAATCCCCAGCACCACATAAAAATAAATAAAATAAAGGTATTGTGTTCATCTACAACTAAAAAAAAAAAAAAAAAAAAAAAAAAAAAAAAAACATTTTTTTTAAAGTACCTGACAGAGGTCTTTCCCATGGGCTTTCTTTATCAAAGATGAGGCACACTCCCTGTAGCTGATGGCATGTGCTTTCAAGGAAGCATCAGAGCAAAACCAAAACTATCAATCAGTAGCAGAAGCCTTGACATGGCTGTGGTTAACACATTACTGATAGTTTTCAAAAGTGTAAGGTCTGATGAGCGTTATTTACAGAACAATGCACCTGACAAGGAAATTTGGTTGTTTCTGTAGTATGCAAAAATGATAATAAAGTCAGTCCAAAGACAAAACCATCTATGATCCAATTTTCCCAAAGAAGAATAAAAATTACATCTAATTTATTAAAATTGATAAGCATAGTCTTTGTAGAGAAAAAAATGATTAAATATATAATAATTCTGAGACATGATGCACCATGAATATAATAATAAAATGAGACTATCCCAAGGATATATTAATAATATAAAGTAAAGAGATTCAGCAAAATTTGAGTAGGTCCTAAACATCTGTACAGTGAAAACTGCATGGGTAAATGATGTGAATCCCCAATTGAAACCCACTGGCCTAGAAAATATTAGATTTGAATTAAAGAGATAAAGTTGCCACCAAGTTGACATTTAAAAAACAAATGAAATCATGATTGATAACACTATACTGTTGTCTATTATCAAGCAAAGAAGCACCAGGACCCTGTAAATAGAAACATCATGGACAAAAAGAGCACTAAAAATTCTCAAGGAACTTCTCTAACAGCATATGATTTCTGAAATATTTGTATTAGTTATATTTAACAACTTTAACCTAGAGAAATCCAAGCACCTCTCCTGATTTGGCAACTCTTCCCAAGCAACCCACCAATAGCAACATATCTAATGAATCTAATTACTTCTAACACCTCTCTTTTTACAAGGTGAAAGAACAAATTGAGGTTTTTCAGGAACCCTCTGGAAATTTCAGACAGTTTTCCTGTTAAAGAGTCTTTATGATCCAATTTAGGGAGGGAAGAAACTAACTCACCATGGAATCCCCCAACCCCCAGCCAAAAATGGAACACAAAGGATTCTAGGGACCTCGTTGCCTGGGTAGGATAAACAGGGTTCCAAAACTGAGCGCTCCACTCCCACCTGGGCCCAGCACCAACACTGTCAAACACAATCGCACCAGCTACTAAGGAGAGATAAACTAGGTCATCATCTGCATATCATGGGAGTCGTGAACTCAAAGACAAGGACAGAATCCTTCTTTGTAGTGATGAGGACTCGTTCCAAACTTCAGTCAGGATCCTCTGAGCTCTCTTCCCAAGTAGGCTTCATGACTCAGCCCTTTAAGGTCAGTTCAGCAAGAATGCCCTGACCCTGAAAAAGGCACACTCATATATTGCTGGTGGGACCGAAAGTTTGTGCTATCACTCTGGAAAGCAGTGTAGAGATTCCCAAAAACACCTGGAAGGAAACCACCATTTGAACTAGTTATCCTACTCTTCGGTCTATACCTCAAAGACCTAAAATCAGCATACTATAGTGACTCAGTCACATCAATGTTTATAGCAGCTCAATTCACAATAGCTAAACTATAGAACTTACCTAAGTGCCCTTCAACAGATGAATGGATAAAGAAACTGTGGTATATATACATAATGGAATATTAATCAGACTTAAAGAAGAAAGAAATTATGGCATTTGCCAGTAAATGGGTGGAACTGTAGACTGTTATGCTAAGTAAAATAAGCCAATGCCAAGAAACCAAAGGTGAATGTTCCCTCTGATACGCGAATGATAACGCACCATAAGAGATGGAGGAAATAGAAGTTCATTGGATTAGACAAAGGCCATGAAGGGAAGGAAGGGGAAGTGGGAATAGGAAAGACAAAATGAATGGGACATAAATTTCCTATGTTCATAGGTGAATATACAACCGCTGAAAGTACTTCAAGAATGAGATCCTAATTAGAATAAAGTTATACTCCATGTATAATATGTCAAAATACATTTTACTGTCATGTATATATAAAAAGAAAAAGTTCTAAAAAAAAAAATTCCCCCACCCTGGTACCAACCAAGTTCCTCTTAGCAATTTTCCATCCACGGTTTTCTCACCCTACCTGTGAACTAGAAATCCCCAGCTGCCCCTGTTATATTCAGAATTAAGTTCACTGCCTCTTCCCTGTTTCAACTGTCTTTACCCCTCTATTGCTTAGATAAAGTCTTCCCAGTGCAATTTTCTTCAACAATGTTTAGTCTTTTCTAGGACACAAACCTGTGGTGGGATTAGTTAAATGTCAGTGCTTTCAGGAAGCACAAGGCTCAGCTGAAGTTCAACACTGTCAGAGGATACAACAAAATCCATCTCCCACAGTGGCTTGCAACCAAAATTAAGTGCTTTCAAAAATTTAAATCTCTAGCTTAGTTGGTAGAGTGCTTGCCTCACATGCACAAGGCTCTGGTTTCAATCCCCCGCACCACAAAAAAATAAAATAAAATAAAATAATAAATCTCACTTCTTTTTGCCTATGAGAGAAACATTATTTACTGAAAAGTGTTGATTATCTACTCCAGGCAAGACTACATGAAGGAGAACACCAGGATTCTTAAGGTAGAATATGAAAGTAAATCCGCCCCTCCACCATCTGGAGAATCCTTACCTTGCTAAAAAGGCCATTCGCCAAAAATATTTTTGAGATTGTACTCCCTTGTACAATCTTGACCCCTTTATAGAATTTCAATGTCATAATCTTTGTTCTTCAGAACAAACACTGTGCCCCCCCTTTGTTTTCAGAAGTATATTTGACTTCTTATCAAATGTATATTTGTCATTCTTTTCAAATGTATATTATCACTACCCTTTCAAATCTGTATCTCTTTCAAATAGACTTTAGGAAGTCTGGCATCTTATAAATTCACCTTCCCTCCCCCTGTTAAGTGTTCCCTCATCCCCTTTTTCTAATCTAAGTGTTAGGAGCCCCAGCTGACCACAAGGCAGAGTTTGAAGGTCAGACTGAGTATAAAAGAAAACCTGTCATTTTGATGTGTTAAACTGGGAGGAGGTAGTTCCCAGTCTCTGGCTGGCACACCTCTTACATTCTTTCTGCAATGTTCTTATAAGCAGTAACATGTTGCTTTAAAATTCTGAGTTCGTTGTCTACCTTTCCCCTTTCTCTCCTCCAAGAAATCCCTACATTGTAAATATGGACAAGGCAAATTATCTAGAATCTGATAACATCAAATTCAAAGTTGACAGCAAATCCACATCCAAAGAGCAGTTTATGAATCCTAAATGTTAAGCTTCTTCTGAGAATCTAACCTGATGTCACGATATGAAGAAGTCATATATGAAGAAGTCGATATGAAGAAGCCCTTATATGAAAGTTTTTGTAGAGGAAAAACCAGTTGAAACACATCTCAACCTAATTCCATCCATATGTCTCCCTATATCATCCTCACCATCATCATCCTAAATCTTCCAATCCATTACACATCAAACTGGTCCATCCCAACTGCTATGCAAAACTTTCCTTCTTTTCCCAAAAGGCTGCAGGAAATGTCTGTTTGCAGGAGAAAATGTAGAGACCAGAGAACCTTGGATAGTTCATTTCAAATGAAAGTTTCAATTCTCCTCCTGCTTTTTCTTCCTGACATGTCTTCCTTGAACTCTTGCTCACTCATATGATGCACAGAAAACTGCAAGCCAGCACTCTCCCTCACCCAGCTCTGTGCAGGGAGTCAACCCTGTGGGTAGCAAGGAACCATCTTTCACTGAGAAAATTTCCCTTTGAAGCACATGATAATAGCACCACCTATTAAATGACACTCCCTTTCTGCAACTTTTATTCTGCCTATAGATCATATTTTTGGATGAAAGTTTTGCTATTGAAGTAGCTGCCAGGATATTATGGGCCACAGTGATTGCAATTTACAATATTTCATAAATCATGGCAAGATTGAAAATGCTTGTGACAGATGAGGCTTTAAATTGACATCCTGTCTTTTTATGGGCATTAAAACAGGTTGATCTCATGACGTACTCCACAGTTGCAGAGTTGGTTTTTTTTTTTGTTTTTGTTTTTGTTTTGCTCAGCCCCAAACCCCCTACCTTGCACAGTATTGGAGAGAGAGAAAGAGAGATTGAGATCATGGATAGCAAACTACAGCGGTTCTCATTGTGCATTATAAGAGGAAAAAATTCAAACAGCAGGAGTGTGACCCTAAGTATTTATAAATGCTTAAGACAAGATACTGATCCATCCCTTGCTGACAACACAGTCTTGGAATTTCTGAACTCCAATGATTCCCCAAACACATGGAAATTTAAAGGAAGAGAAACATTAGATCAATTTTCTTTGGAAGAACCAAGAAATCTGCAGTTTCCTTAATGGAAATCATAAGGTTCAACAATGACTCCATGGGGACCTTCATGAGAAAATAATCAAGGCCACTGTTCAATCTCCCTGGGCCAGAATTTCTCAATTGTGGTCACACATTAAAATCTTCTGAGATATTGTTAAGACTACCCAACTCCAAATCAACATGATCAAATCTCTAGGGATGCATCTGGGGCCTAAAAGTTCTTTAGATGGTTCAGATTTGCAGCCATTTTGAGATCCATTGGTCCAAAAAAAAAAAAAGGTGAACAAAGGAAATGAACAAAGGAGGCAGTAGTTCACTCTTGGGGGAGCAGTGGTGGATTCTGGCAAGTAGGAAGCCACGTGTAGAAGCCACATGCATGGGTATATAAGTTCCATGAGCACTCTTGCTGCTCAGTTTCAGCCAATTGCCAGAAGAATATGATCCCATTGTGAGATTTTCTGATTTAAGAAAATTCTAAAAATCTGGATATTTTTAATGTGAAGTTTCCTGAGTTTTAAGTGAATAATTCCCCAAGAAGTAATAAGATACAAAATAATATCCAACCTAGACAAAATGTATCTTTAAACCGAATCTGCATATCTGTCCTAGATATGCTGACCTACATGTCAGAATTTTCCATAAATAAAAATATTGCACTGCCACCATCCTGCATTTCCAGGGTGGTTTTCTCAGGGGCATAGGTAGCTTGGTGGAGAAGTTGTCTAATGGAACCCACGAGCAGCAGTTACTCTGATCCAAGTTACATAAATGCCAGCAACACACACAAGAGATGTGATTGTCAGACTGACCCCTCCTGTTTTTATATTTTGAGTAGCATTTTCTCAAGGGAAGAAAAACCCAGCAGCTGTGCTGCCACAGGTGAGAGAGCCTGGTTTCCGGAGAACCCTCTGTCCACAGTACCCAGTCAGTGCCTGAGGGACTGACGGGGAAACTCGGCCACCATTAACCCCAGACCTTGCTTGGCTGCATCCTTCAGAACCGCTGAACCGACTCTTTTATTTGCTTTTTCAATGTTTGCTGACACAAGAGTCTGGAAGCAGGGGAGGGGAGGGAAGGGAAGAGGACAGCCATCAGTCACAGCTTCTTCCAGCAGAAGAGCAGTGACTAACACTAATTACGCCTCTCAGACCTGTGTTTGAGCAGACCTATTTTCTCTATGAATTAATGCCAAGTGACCTACTTTTCTGCATATTACTTATTATTTGTGCTGCTGTTTTATCGATTTTGAGACTGTTATGCTACACAGGAATGGAAAAATCTAATACAATAAAACTTCCCCCATTGAAGATAATATAGCCGCATCACAAAATATAAATTTATTTTTTTCTTTATGAGCAGATAGCATCTGTGGACTACATTTAGGTTGTGGGAATTAGCTGAAGGCTGTTTCAGTGGATTAATAAAAACAAAAAGAAATATAAATACATTAATGTTTAGACATAAAACCTAAGATAACATAATAGAGTGCATTTTTAAACTTTAAAACTTGTTTGTTTATCATATTATAGAGATATTCATTTCATAAAGGAGCACAATGTTAGTTTTGCAAGACTATATATATTTTCTATTTATTTTCCTCTTGTCCCGTTTTTCATGTGCATTATATCATCTGACTTTATTATGCATCATATTTTATTTATTCATTTAGCAGGCTGTGGAATTTTATTTCTTGAAACTTTAGTGAAATGTTTACTAAAAAACAGATAATTAAAAATAAAACCACACAGCTCACATGTGCATTTTGTTTTATATGCAATTATAAATGTATTTTCAAGGCAATTCTAAATGCCCAATTTCCACACAGCATCTTCTTCTCCCTGTGTATCATGAACTAGAAGAAAATTTTTTTAAAGCTGTTTGCATAGCTTTGATAATTGAAGCCTCAGAGATTCCACCCACGAAGGAATGCAAAGGAGTGACTTAAATTTGGTTGATAGAAATAATTATATTTATAGTGCAAGTAGGTTTTCAAGAGAAAATATAATTGCCAGGGGATGTTGGAAGGGAATGTTTTGGGGAAAGGCAGAAACACTGGAATAGAGTGCATGACCCGGAGCTCTTCATTGTCCAGTACGGCTGCCATCTTGTTCTCTCCAGTGCTCTCCCACTGGCCTGCAGGAACAAGCCGCACCTAGATGATTAGTGTCAGGTAACAATGCGATGATGCACCTGCCACACACACACATAAAGCAGTTAGAGTCACGATTGCCGAGCAGCCCTACCCTCTTTTTGCTTTCAGCCCCAGTAAAATGGAGAGCACATCCTCCCCAGGAATGGCACACCACTACCTCCCCGATGAGACCATTTGGGATGAAACACTTGGGAGTCACAGTCCTACAAGGGTGTGTGCTGCAACCTTCTCGCTTTCTCAGATCCGCCCATGCTGATAAAGGAGGAAGCAAGGAGAATTTAGGAACTCTACTAAAAAGGAAGAAGAGGTTTAAATCCATAAAACTTGCATTCAGAACCAGGAAATGGGACGTGAATTCAGACCTGGAGAGCCTTGCTCTCTTCCTGTCTCACTCCTTTGTTAAATTAAATGACTCACACTTGTCCCTCCACAGTCAGCTCAAGGGTCACTCCCTTCAAGAAATTCCCCAGCTAGGCCCATCTGCATGGTCCCTATTGCATGATCCTATGACCATTGGTGTGGGACTTGACTTCCTTTGTAGACTGTGACTTCTTTGAGGTCTCTGCCTGAGACTTGACACATCTGTATCTCCAGTACTTAGCCCAGAGCATGACACCCCTAAAAGACACACAGGAAAAGGTCACAGACTGTTCACCAAGCCTATCACTTAGGCAGCACCTCAACTCAATAGAGGTGGTCCTCACTCATTCACCAAACTGTCACTGATCACTTGCCTGTGACAAGAATGGACTAAATACCAAACATACATTATTTAATGTGAAGCACACAATCATCCATCAAGAAGTGTATTTTTACTCCCATTTTATAGGTAAATAAGCTGACTCAAGATCAGTTAAGGGATTTATCAAACCAAGGGCATAGAACTAGTCAACAACAAAGCTTGGATTTAATCTCAGGTATATTTGACTTGAAAACCTGTTCTCCTTTTTTTCCTTTTTTCTTTTCTTTTTTTTTTTTTAATCACAATGCTATTCAGAGGTGGGAAAAACACTTCTATGGTGTGTCATCATTAGGAGAAAATAAACTTAAGTCTGTGAACACAAACTTTCCACCTCACCATGCTTACTAGAATGACCTCTCCCCATCCCCTCTCCAAAATTTAAATTTTTGTGTGTTTGGAAAATGGTTAACTTCAAAATCAAAATCAGCATCATCCCCTGAACTTGAATATTAAGTATCCCATTGTTTTTGGTCATATTTTTTCAAGATATTTATCAGAAATATAGTGCAAGTGTTGCTATATGTTTACATAAAAAACAATATGATGCTATCTACAAACAAGTTCACAAAGTCTACTACATTGTGTTGCAATCTGTCTTACCATCTGGCAAACCCCCAAAAAAGTGAGAAACACTGATCTAAAGAATATGCTACAAGTATATCAAGCTAAAAATCCACTCCTTTAAATATACTTCTAGAAAATTCTCTCATACTGAAAAAACAAATACTTCAAAATCAAAAATCAAAAAATTAGGATGGAACCAGTTCCTACGGGGAAAGCTATTGTCCTTATTCGATGGGCATCTAGCCCAAACCCATCTGTCTGATTGTGTGTAAACTGTACCCTTGAGTGCCACAGCAAGCCGCTATCAGCCTGGTTTATTAAAGTCAAAGAACTGCTTCCTGCTTGTGAGCTAAGTGCAAGAGGATGTAAAAATCCATTTTTAAGGCCAGTGAGAGTTGCCAAAAGTTACCCTAGGACATTTGTCACATTTACAATGCTATCGCCACTACCATCAACTGATGTGACCCAATTTAGAAGGGTTTACAGCTTTCAGAAGAGATGTCCCTTCCCTCTCATGGCAAGATGTGCTGCCACAATTCCAGTGACCCGAAATGGCAGAAGCAGAGTGTAATACAGCCTCATCTACAGAAGGCAAGCACTCGGCTAAATGGTCCTTTTTTATAGCCGAAGGAAAGCAACAGTCCCAAGAAGAGATGCAGGAAAGCCATGTCCCCAGAACCCAGGTAACCACCCAAATGCATCCTCACAGAGGCACCAAGAAAGAGGTTTGGGTTTAGGACCCCTCCTGCACAAGGAGACCAGTGCAGACAAGTGACACATGTCAACCGCAGCTGTTGCTGTTGCCAACCCCTTTCCCACAATTCAGCTTTCTATTCCTGTCATAGAACCTTGGTTCTTTCCATACTTAGCAACTTGCAGGAGTTTAGACTTAGGGATTTTGATCTTCTGGATTTCAATATTTAGGATTATGGCATTCCAAATTGTGTCTTTGGAGATTATGAATGGCACCAGAAAATCCAAAAGTGCAAAGAACACGTTCTCTGTACAAAGAGCTAAATTTCAGGAGTGATACCAAGAACTTTTCCATCATGCAACTTGCCCGCCCCAGACTGTAAGCATCCAGAAGGTAGGAACTATGCTTTCTTGGGGTCCCTAGCTAAACAAGTGACCCTTCAATAAATGAAGAAACAAATCCTTCTCTCTTGCATGTTTGCCTCATTTTTTAATGCTTCTCTTTTCTGTAGGCTGACCTGTGTCTCCTTTTGAAATAAGTCATGTTGGTGAGTGGGACAAGGGACCATGCAGACAACTGCCTGAAGCACTACCTGTCATTCATCCTCTTCACCAATTCCCAGAGCAATTAGGGAAGTGTAATTATAAATGTCCGAAAAATCTCTTAAATATTTCAAGCCTCAGACATTCACTAACATTAGTAACACATTTATTTAATCTCAAGCATCTTTCTGTCTTTGATAGATTGTAAAGAGGAATTTATATGGAATGAGACAGGGTGCTTCTTCCCCTATGACACTGAACATAAACAGCTCAAGAAGGATGGTTCACTGTAACAATTTGCATAACAAATGCGCTTCACAAGAAACTGTATAACAGGCACCCAGTGTTCTAAACTCATGAATATTTTGAGTAGTTAAATAGAGCACAGAATGTAAATAGAAGGAGGAAAAAAAAAATACTTTTGCTAAAGCTTATCTGTAAACAGAAGACTTAGAGTTTGCATCTGGTTTTCCTGCTATTTAATGCTTTAGCATGTTGCATCTTTAAATATATATATATATATATATATGCATATATATATATATATATCCTTAAATATATATATATGAAGTTTTAAAGCAGTTTGTAAAATCAACGGATAGCCAACTGAGCATTTTTAAACAGGTTATTTAGTATTCTGGTCCTAATGGGTTAAGGGCTTCAGGTGGAATACTCTGATCATATGCATTAATTTTATCCCTGACATGAGATCTGGCAGTGCTTAGCCCACATATTCTTGCAAATTACTGGAAATAACCACATTCCCAAGAGACAAAGTGGCTGCTATGAAATTAAGTAGTGTAAGCCAGAGATTCCAACAGCTACATTAAACAAACACACTTCCAGCAAATTCCTCTGCCTCTACTCATGCAAATGGAATAGTCTTTACTAAGCAGTAACAGGCAGCTCTCCACATTCAACACTGTAAAATAACCCGACTCCCTGGCTTTGTTTTACTGCAGTTCAGGACCTTCTCTCCTCTCTTCGAGGGAGGTAGGGAACAGAGACACATTGTCAGGAAAAGTCCTTTCCAGGTGAGGCACTGGTCAGAAGAGGCAGTGGTCAGATTCAGGTAAATCTGATATGACTATTAATAACTAGCCATGGATTTTACTCATAATTTAGAACCCAAAAGGGTTTCTTTAAAAAAAAAAAAAATCATTGTGTGCAATTGCTAGATTTTCTCACTGAGTTGATCTTCCTAATAAATAAAATCCTCCATTTAAGTAAAACGCGTGATTTTAGCTTTTATCGTTTTCTCAGACAGAAAGGTAAACCTTTCTAAATAGCGATATCTAAGCCAGAATACCTATTTTGTTGTTAGCTACTTTCTGTATGTCACTGAAATTTTGGAAGATGTCATCAGAACTTATTCCCTCTTTGACCTTTGCTGTCCCAGTTGGAAATCCTCCCCAGTTCTTACGCTTCCTTCCTGGATCATTGTTCACATTGTCTGCAGTCTTCCTGTGCTATCCTCAACTGAGGCTACTCTTCTGCTCTTCTCTATTTGGGGGATTGAGTTCTCTCCCACTGAAACCAGAACTGGGGACAGGCAGTTAGTGTAGAAATAGGGGATCCGGTCAAATCCAGGAAATGGAGGTCATGAAAGTCAACTGCCTCAGGAAGTTAGAGACTGCCCCTGGGAGAATGGAATGTCAAGGATCTCCAGAGCCCGTTGATTACCAAATTTACCTGCTCCAATCAAGGACTGCAGGCAAGGAGCTGCTAATTAATGCCCCCTGGGCCCTCGCCTGGCTGAATCACTTTGGCCCTCCTCCTGCCCATTCACTTCTCACTTTATGCATCTCACCTGCAAAACCAGGCCTAGTCACATAGGCAGGAAGGAGAGATATGAGGGGAGAGAACTGGAGAACAAGACTCCTTTACCCATAAAAGATGTAAGGCGTGCTCACTTCTTGGGATTCTAGAATATCAGTCATGGCCCCCTTCTCCCTCCCTGGAGAAGTCTGTATTATTACCTTTAAATAAAACCTGCTTAATGTGCTTGCCTTGGCGCGCTTCTCTGATATTATACTTCAACACCTGAGGAAGCAGAACTCGTCACCGGTAAACGGCGGTATCACTGCCACAGTGTTTTACCCACCCTCTTCATGTTCCTTGTGCAGTCCACAGCCACCCAAAGGCAAAATACCAGTCCTCTCAAGACACCTAGTAGAGCAGACCCTAGAATTTTTAGAAAAGAGTGACTTCAATGTGGTAGTGTGCTTTGAAATTGAAGCTATCATAGCAGTGGATATCAAATATCATAAAAAGGGTGGGAGCTGGTAGATTTATGGAGGTTACCCTACAATCCCACACTCTCCCTGCTAAAATCTCCAATGAACCTAATCCAATCCAGCAGCAGGTTGCACACTAGCCACCTACCAAGGTTAAAACCATTGTCCTGTCTTTATTATCCCCTTTTCTTTGTGATGTTAATTAACTTCAGGGAGGTCTGGAGCTCTGGAGAAAGAAGATTGGTCAGCACCCAGGAGACAGGAGATTCCAAATTGAAAGAATCCCTACTGTAGCTAAGGGAAAGGTTTAAGATTAAGAACCATTTTCAATTATGCAAACCTTGAGATTGGCTTTTAATTCATTTGTATGCACTCTGTGTAGACTCAGACTTTCAGAGAAAGTGCCTCAATTTAGTCCTCTGCATAAGGGGAATAGCAAACATACCTACTGTGTTGAGCTCCTAAAAGTATCAAATGAGACAGTACCTAAGAGCTTCTAGCAGTGTAAACACTAAAAACCTCAATTCTACTGTGTCAAAATTGAATCCAGTCATTTCCCTTCTCTCACATTCATAAAATTTATTCCCTAATAAGATTTTTATTGAAGTTAAATGTATGCAAAGCAGATTAGAATTCTTTCTTGAGAAATAGGTAGCACTGTCGTAAGAATTTTAACCCTTCCTCTGTCATTTGCTGTTTTGAGAGCAATAACTTACTTTTATTATGTGAAAAGAATGGTAATTCTTGGGTAGAACATCTTCCTAAAGAGAGCTCCCTCATAACTAAAAGCATCTGTTTCTTGAAAGACACTGCTCTCAAATCTTCGTCAAGGCCAGGTAGAGTGGTGCACTCTGTAATCCCAGGCACTGAGGAGGCTGAGGCAGGAGGATTGCAAGTTCAAGGCCAGCCTCAGCTATTTAGCAAAAACCTGTCTCAAAAGGAAAAATCAAAAGGCCTAGGGATGTGGCTCAGTGGTAGAGTTCAATCTCTAGTATAACCAAAATAGAAAAGAAAAGAAAAATCTCAGTCATATGTTAACTTAGGAAAAAGACCCAGACAATGTCAAAAGAAATATCTCGACAATAACTTGTTTTGGAATGGTTTCATAGCAAAATAAAGAACATATTTCCCCTATTTTACCTGTTTTCTAGCATTCAAGAAACTGAAATAGCATTGGTTTTCACACCTCTTTCTCTGATCACTACGTATTGTCATCAAATATTGAAAAAAAAAACTTTATGTACTGTTCATAGTCACATCCCTCCAGGGGTTTTTAAATATATAAAAGCAGCTGCCTGGGATCCAGCAGACAGGCATTAAAGGTGACATTTGCAAACATCATTGTTTCACTCCCAGTTCATAGGCATTTTGACAAGAAGAAAATACAAACCTTCACTCATTCCAGGGCAAACATTCTGAAACGAAATGATTTACATGGTAATAGGCAAAGGTTAAATTCACATATTTCAGCCTTTTTACCAACTTTGGTTGAACTTCTGAAATTTACAGAAATCCTTGGTCTTTCTATAGCCCATGTGAGTATATATGGAACAAATGTTTTAACGATCACCTTTAAGGTCATGAGTTGCATTTCTGTTTACAAAAATGTGTATATAGGAGGAATTGTTTGAAGTGTAGAAATGTGTAAAAATGAACTCTCAAGCAAATAATACCTTGAATATTCTTGAATATAAATTGTTCTTAAATGCCAACTAAAGCAAGAATCCTTTCATTGGCACCAAAATCTCCTACTATTGAAAATTAGGGTGTGGCATTTCAATTAACCAAAATAAAAGGGGGGGGGGGCAGGGATGCACAATTTCCCACTGAAATCTCAGAATGGCTGAAGGGGGAGCTTACTCCAATAGCAGGCTGGGGTGAGGAGATGGAATTGTGAAAATGAAAAACACGCGTTTAAGAAAAGTTCCAAGTTAACATTGGGAAGAATTTAAAAAGAAGTGAAGTTGAAGCTAATTTTTTCAGACAGACTGGGAAAGTCAGGGGTCAAGTATTTTCTCTCTTATGTAGACACTAAAAAGAAAAAAGAGGGGATCTCATGAAAACAGAAAGGAGATAAGTAGAGGAGAGATAGGGGGGTCAAGGGGCAGGGAGGAGGGAAAAGGGGAAGAACAAGGGAATATCATCAACCAAATTTTGTTATATGCATGTATGAATATACCACAATGAATCCCACTGTTAGGTACAGTTGCAATGCACCAATATAAAAAATACATATAAATAAATAGAAGGAAGACCAGAAGAGTTGAGGAAGGGGAAGGAAGAGAGAAAGGTAGAGGGGAAGGAAAGGGGAAGTATTGGGGAAAGAATTGAAGCAAGCCATGTTATTTACATGTATGAATGTGTCACAATGAGCCCCATTATCATATAGAACTATAGTGCATTAATTTTAAAAAATTTGAAAATTTAAGCTAATTGGCTATTACTTTGTCAGATCAGAATATTTACATTTGCGAAGGGAGACTGTTTATTGTTCAAGTTACAGCTCCAGTTTTTTTGCCTATGGAAATATCACTGTTAGCTCAAAAGTCTCAACTGCAGTACTGAAATATAAACCTTAGGTCTGTTCAACAGAAGGAGATGAATTAGACATTGAGTTTACTTTTTAGACATGACACTTTCAGGAAATGACCTTAGATGAGACCAATGCTTTAAATAAGAATCACCCCCTATCCCATACTGGGGATGGAACAAAGGCCTCACATGTACTGGGTGAGCACTCTACCACCAAGCTACACCCCCCAGCCCAAATGAGAAATTCTTGATTAATCAATCCCAAAATATATGGCATTTGAGAAACAATTTTTTTTAGTTGACACATGCATACAAATTATACAAATGGCCTCACAACTTCTGCAGACTGGTCTGTGTCTCTAGGAATTTTTTTTTTTCCAGGTACAAAATAAGCTATGTAAGAGAGCTGCAGTAGAATTGTTTATCTCCTATTTCTCTCTTCTTTCTTTTTCTAATAGATACAGAACTTAAACAAGAAAATGTCTTACCCCATGGTGCTTCAGTTGGAATACATTTACAAAATTAACTTTGAAAAAAATTGGAGTTGATTAGTTACATTAGATATTCTGTCAACAAATCCAACTCATCCTAATCAGTTATAATTAACACCGATGTTTGATGAGGGGTACACATAAGAGCAGCAAGTAGACGTGCTGAACCGCCCCTCTAGGGATCTGGGTAAAGTGCTCATTTTCTACAACTTGGAAAAAACCTGTGTTTGCTCACTTTGGCCAAGTTGGCAAAAGAAATACATGCCCAGCCACTAGTGGATAGGAGACTGCCTTGTGCAAGTTTAGCAAACTTGGCAGACAGGTTTTAGTTTTCTCCAGGAACGGAATCTAAATTCTGGGATCCTGGCACTTTAACAAAGTCAAATGCCAACCTAACCGTGTTTTTCATTTACAATTCTTCAGCCCAAGAATATGAGAGGACTTTTCTCAGCAAGGGCCACAATAATTAAATTAGCACGCCCATGCGGTCTAAAATAATCCACTGGATGATAGAAAAGAAGCAGAGCTGGTTGTTGGATGGCCCCGACTGGCAGGGAAGGAGATTCTGGAATGCTTCACTTCTCCCCAGCAGGTGACATCACCACCTAGGAGACCAGGGACCCACAACTTGGTTCTCACGGAGAATGAACACTGCCTCTTATTCAACTCAGATTTGGGGAAAGTTTGCAAAACAAAATGTTTTTACCACTGAAACCCTCGCAGTTCTCCAGGGAATAAGGGAGGAACAGGATGTGGTATCACAGTTCATCATGGTTGATCAGTGCTTAAATTTTTCCTTCCAACCAGTCCTGTAACCCCCAAAATGGGTTCTCCTCTCCCACATTCCGGACTTTCCACCTTTCCTTTTAAACTACTTCATTCTCATCAGCCTGCAGACATGTAAATCTTTTCATTCAAACTCACCTTCCTCTATTTCTTAATTACGCTCTTACTTCTTAATCCTTAGGCTCTGATTTCCACTCCACTGGCTCTATTAAAATCTCTCTCCCCACAACCCCTCCTGCCCAAATTAGACTCTCCGTCTCCATGTTCTCCGAATGGTATCTATGCTTCATCCTCCCCCTCCCCTAGCACCTGTACATGCCAATCCTCTGAGTTCTCTCATCAACCTCTTGGGTTTATCTTCCTCATCCTCTTAAATATAGACTTACCCTAATGTGGCACTATGGCCTTTATTCTCCTTTCTGAGTTTTCTCCTTTGACAGCTCCTTCTATTTCTAAATGTGACCTCTGAATAAATACTTGTTATTCACATACGCCCAAGGATCTGTTGTAGAGTTCAAACAGTAATATATAGAAGTCTTGATGTTTCTTTACTGTAACTAATGTTAAATCATATTCTCATATTAAAACAAAACAAATATCACCTACATCTATACACTTCAGCCTTTTCAGAGAGCAAGAAGGTTGATTGAAGTCCCCAGCACTCACATGTTCCTCCACAAAGAAAAATCAAAGCAACAGGTGTACTGCAGCACTTGCTGCCTGGCTCCACAGCTAGGGGAGGGGGAGCCTCCTCTCTGTAGGGATATGGTAAAAGAGAAAGTCCCAGAGTAAATTCTTTCAGCCCAGATATTGCAATCCTAGCTATTGGACAGACTTAAAACACGGCTAGGCTTGTAGCCCCACTAGATAAGTAACCTGAAATCTTTACTGCAACATTGCCCTGGAAAAAAATTTCACATCATCTCCCAACAAACTCCCAGGTGCTCTAGGCTGGAGCCACCTTGAGAAGGGACTTACTGTCTGAATTTGGACTGTTCCTGGGCTCAGAATGCCCTGCATAGTCCCACCTTTGGGACCCCATAGTTATTTCACTGCCTTGGCACAGCAGGTATCTGCCCAACAAAACGTGCCTGAGCAGAGTTGACCCACCCAAACAATCTGAACGTGCTGCACTTTAGGACATGGGAGTTGCCACAAAGAAAGGAACGGAGCACGCCACGCTCGGGAAGCAGGGCATTGTGGAGGCTGCCCTCTGAGACCAGGATCATTGCCAGTCACATGCAGATTCATGCTGGGGCCAGGACTGAGGGCAATTGCCCATACAGTTCCAACCACCTCTCCTTCCAACACCATGCATGGTGCTTGTCACCAACAGGAAAGGGAAAGAACTGTTGTGCCACTGCTGCTCAGCCCCAAAATGGCATGCTTGTACACTCTTAAGCAATGTCACATCTCCAGCTGTCATCTGCCCCCAGAGTGCATGGCCTAAGAAGGTCCAGAGAGAACCCTCCCAGCTCTGAACAAAGTCTGCTCTCACTTGCTCCTGTGGACTTCAGCGGAGAGGAATTTTTCCAAGCTCCAGTTGAGAACCACTCCTGTCGGATCCCTGGAAGTTACTGCACCAGAAGAGTCAGAGGGAAAAAGTCTTAGCCATTACCCTGTCACTGAATATGCACAGTCAAAAAGACCCTGAGAATAATTTTGTTCAGCTTCCGCCCTGATCCACCCCAGCTCTGATGGGCACTACAGATAAAAGAATGGGAAGAGGTGAGAAACCCCATCCGACACCCATCTCCAGGTGCACATGGTGACGGGAAGCCTGAGGTCAACCCCCCCTCCCCTGAGTAGGAATACCCACAGTAGCAGTAGAGATGAACACATTAACAACTGCTGCCAACACACCTAGTGGTTTCTACCATTGGCCTTACCACACTTTATCTGATCATGTACTGCTAACAAGATTGTGTGATTCCTGGCCCCACCTTTCCCTGTGAAACATCATGGCCTGCACCACTGTCTGGTTGGAGGACAAGGGCTTCAGGCTCCCCACCACTATTGGTGCAGCCAGTGCTAGAACTCTTACAAGTAAAGGAGCCAATACCAACAGTGACTGATGAAACCACCATCACCTGACAGGGCTCACCACTCCCATTGTAGGGATAGCCATACATTCTGCTGTCTACACTACACCTGCCTAACCTGATACAGTGTCCCACTCTTGTGTCACCAACAGATACAGTGAGTTTCTTAGACTCCAATACTGTTGCATTAGTCAGTTTTTTATCACTGTGTCCAAAATACATGATAAGAAATACTTAAAGGACAAAAATTTTATTTTGGGTCATGATTTCAGAAGTTCAGTAAGTTGACCAACTCCATTGCTCTGGGTCATACAGAACATTATGATGGAAGGGTACGGCATATGAAAGTTGTTCAGCTTATAGCAGCTGGGAAGCAGAGAGAGAGAGAGAGAGGGAGAGAGAGAGAGAGAAGTCATGGACAATATATAGTCCCCAAGGGTATGTCCCCATAACCTACTTCTACTAGTCATACCTCATCTGCCTATAGTTACCACTCAATCGTCCATTCAAATTATTAATCCATCAAATGGATTGATCCAATGGTGAGGCTACAACTCTCATAATTCACTGATGAAGTCAGCTCTCGTTATTCACTGATGAAGTTGCAGCTCACACAATCTAATCATCTTACCTCTAAACATTGCCTCACACAAATTCTCTGGGTGACATTTTTAATTCCAAACCATAATGACAAAGTACACTGTCCCCAAATTCACTAATCACAAAGAAGCTACAGGGAGATCACACTATGGTGCTAAACTGGAAATAAACTCAACATTGCATAACAAATTCATACCCCAAGAAACATCTTTAGGAGAAAGATGCCTACCAAAAAGGCCATCCCATAAAAGTGGTAGAAATAATCAATCCACCAGATGTACAAATCTTAATACAGAATGTTTTAGTCAACTTTCTGCCACTGTGATCAAAAGACCTGACAAGAATAATTTTAAAGGAGGAAAAATTTACTTGGAGCTCACAGCTTCAGCGGTCTTAGTTCTCAGATGGCTGACTCCATTACTCTGGGCCCAAGGTGAGGCAGAACATTATGGTAGAATGGCTGAGAAAAGCAGTTCAAAATATAATAATCAGGAAGGAGAGAGAACCTAAGTTTGGCTCACCATAGACAAAACATAAACTCCAAAGGCATACCCCAATGACCACCTCCTCCAACCACACCATACCTGCCTACAGTTACCACCCAGTTAATCCCTATCAGCAAATTAATGCACTGATTAGGTTAAGGCTCTCTACCAAATCCTTTTGCTTCTAAACTTTCTTGCATTGTCTCACACATGAGCTTTTGGGGGATTCCTCATAACTAAACTGTAACACAGGAGCACAAGAAATATGAAAAAAAAAAGGTGATATGACACCTCCAAAAGAGCATAACTCTCTAGATACAGATTCCAAAGAATATTAAAATGGATAAAATTTCTGATAGAGAATTCAAAAGAATGGTTTTTAAAAAGCTCAGGACATCAAAAAGAATCAGATAAACAATTAAGTGAAATCAGGAAGACAATACAGAATATGAATGAGAACTTCAACAAAAATAGAAATTTTGAAAAAGGGTCAGACAGAAATCTTGGAAATGAAGAGCTTAATAAGTCAAATTTTAAGAGTTCAGCCAAAAACCTCAACAATAGACTAGATCAAGTGGAAAAAAGGATATTGGAACTTCAAATCGGGTCTTTCAAAATATCACTTTAAGACAGAAAAAAAAAATGAAGAGCCTTGTTACACCATTAAATAATCAAACATCTGTATAATTGGCATATCTAAACGCAAAAAAAAAAAAAGAGGTTAAGGACACAGAAAATCTATTGAATGAAATAAGAGCAGAAAAATTCCTAATCTTTGGAAAGGCATGAACATCTAGGTAGAGGAGGCTTATAGAACCTCAGATATACCTGCCTAGAAAAAAATCTTCACTATGACATAGAGTTAAACTGTCAATACAGGACAAATAAAGAATTTTTAAATCTGAAAGAGTAAAGTTCCATGTCACATTTAAAGGCAATTCCATTAGACTAACAACAGATTTCTCAGAAGAAACCCTATAGTGCAGGAGAGAATGGAATGACATTCCAAATTCCTAAAAGAAAACAACTGCCAAGCAAGATTACTATATTCAACAACACTATCCTTCATAAATGAAGAAGAAATAAAGACCTTCCAAGATAAGTAAACACTGAAAGAATTCAGGACCACCTGAATTCTTACAAAAGATAAAAGTAGCCTTATAAAAGATGCTTAAGGGATTATGACACCCAGAGATGAAAGAAATATAACCACCATCATGATAACATGTGAAAGTGTAAATCTCACTAAAAGAGTAGATACACAAAAGAAAAATAGAAAAGAATCAACACAAATTAAAACTACACTGAGATTTGACCTCATTCCAGAAAGAATGGCACTTATCAAGAATACAAGTAACAACAAATGTTGGAAAGGATGTGGGGACAAGGTACACTCACACACCACTGGTGAAACTGTAAATTGGTGTAGCCACTCTGGAAAGTAGTATAGAGATTCCTCAAAAAACTAGGAATAGAACCACCATTTGACCCAGCTATCCCCCTCCTCAGTATATATCCAAAGGACTTAAAATCAGCATACTACAATGATAGAGTCAAATCAATGTTTATAGTAGCTCAATTCATAATAGCTAAGCTATGGAACCAACCTAAGTGCCCTTCAACAGAATGGATAAGGAAAATATAGTATATCTACACAATGGATTATTACTCAGCCATAAAGAAGAATGCCTTTATGTTTGCAAGTAAATTAATGGATCTGGTGACTATCATGATAAGTGAAATAATCCAGTCCCAAAAAAACCAAAGGTTGAATGTTTTCACTAATATGTGAAAGCTAATTCATAATAAGGGGGCAAGCATAAAAAGAGATATTCAGTAGATTAGAAAAAGGGGGATGAAGGGAAGAGAGGCAGGATAGGAAAAGGAAAAACAGTGAAATGAATCTGAAATAATTTTTCTATGTACTTACATGAACACACCATAGTGAATCCCACCACCATGTACATCCATAAGAATGGGATACTAATTAGAATAAGATGTATTCCATTTCTGTATAATTATATCAAAATGAATTCTCCTGTCATGTATAACTAATAAGAACTAATAAAATTACAAAAGAATCAGACATTATCAATACAATAAACTGTCAAACCATAAAGATGAATAAAAGAAGAACAAAAAATATTCAAAACAACTAGAATAAAATCAATAAAATTACAGACATAGGTCAGTACCTTTTAATAACTCTGAATGTAAATGAACTAAATTCTCTGATTAATATATGCAAAATGACTGAAAGGATTAAAAAAAAAATAAGACCCAATAATATGCCACCTACAAGAAGCCCACTTCACCAGTAAAGACACATAAAGACTGTAGGTGAATGGATGCAAAATAGTATTCCAAGAAAATGGAATCTTAAAGTGAGCAGTAGTAGCACATTTGCAAAAATACTTTACTTTAAGACAAAAATTATAAGATAAGACAAAGAAGTTCACTACATAATGATCAAGGAATAGATTCATCAAGAAGACATTATGATTATAAATCTATTTGCACCTAATGTCAATGCACCAAATTTTACACAATAAATGCTATTAGACCTAAAAGAAGAGATAGGCTCCTTACAGAACATTCCACCCAGTAATTAAGAACACATTCTTTTCATCAGTGCATGCAACTTTTTCTAGAATAGACCATCAGTTAGGCCATGAAACACGTTTTAACAAATTCAGAAATAATGAACCCTATCCTACACTTTTTCTGATTATAATGGAATAAAACTAAAAGTCAATAACAAGAGAATTTTTAAAAATTATTCAAATATATGGAGAATAATCAATACAATTTTCAAAAATTGGGGTAACTGAAGTCAGAAGGGTAATTGAAAAATTTCTTAAAACAAGTAAAAAAGAAACACAACATATCAAAATTTGGAGGATATAGAAAAGGGAGTATGAAAGGCATATTTATAGCAATGAGCATCTACATTTAAAAAAAAAAAAAAAAAAAAAAAAAAACAGAAGCCAGTTCACAATGGGGCACGCACACTTGGAATCCCAGCGGCTCAGTAGTCTGAGGCAGGAAGCTTGCAAGTTCAAAGCCAGTCACAGCAACTTATCAAATCCCTAAACAACTTAGCAAGACCATCCTTCCAAATAAAAAATAAAAAGGGCTGGGGATGTGGCTCAGTGGCAAAGCACCCTGAATTCAATTCACAGTACCAGAAAATAAAAATTTGGGAAAAAAAATAGAAAGATTTCAAATAAACAGCCTAAGTCTCAAGGACTTGAAAATCAACACTGAATCAAACTCAAAATTGGTATAAGGAAAAAAATAATAAATATTAGAGTAGAAATAAATAAAATAGAGTCTAAAAACAATTCAGTAGATCAGTGAAACAAAAAGTTGGTTCTTTGAAAAAATAAACACAATTGACAAACTTTTAGCTAGACAAACCAGGAGAGAGACCCAAATAAATAAAATTAGAAATGAAAAAGAAGGCATTCCAATTGATACCACAAAAATACAAAGGATTATAAAAGATTAGTACATTAATAAATTGAATAATCTAGAAGAAATGCACAAATTCTAGACACATAGAACCTACCAAGATTGAACAAAGAGGATATAGAAAACCTAAATAGACTAATTGCAAGCAATGAAATTAAATTAATAATAAAAAGCCTGCCAACAAAGGAAAGTGGAACGGGTTCACTACTAAATTTTACCAAACTTTTAAAGAACAAACACCAATCCTTCTCAAACTATTTCACAGAACTGAAAGGGGGACAATCCCTCCAAACTCATTCTATGAGGCTAGCACTATCTTGATACCAAAACCTGATAAGGACAAAAGAGTAACAACATAAACTATTGACCAATATCTTTGATGGATATAGATACAAAAACCCTCAACAAAATACTAGCAAATTGAATTCAACAGCACATCAAAAAGATCATATTCATGATCAAGATGTTTCATTTCAGAGATGCAAAGATGTTTCAACATAGACAAACCAATATATGTACTATGTCACATGAACAGAATAAGGATAAAAATCATGTGATCATCTCATATGATCAGATGCAGAAAAAGTATTTGATAAATTTGAACATTCATTCATGGTAAAATCCCTGAATAAATTAGGTATGGAAGGATCATATCCCAATCTAATAAAGGTAGGTATGAAAAATCCATAGCAACATCATACTGAACAGAGAAAAACTGAAAACATTTCCTTTAAGATCAAGAACAAGACAAAGGTGTCCACTCTCACCACTCTTATTCAATATCACACTAGGAATTTTAGCCAGAGCGTTAGGCAAGAGGGAGAAAAAAATAAGAGGAACACAAATAGGAAAGAAGGAAAGTCAAATCCTTCCTGTTTACAAATGATATAATTCTATATATAGAAAAAACTAAAGACTCCATCAAATGACCATTGGAAATGATAAATTTAATAAAGTAGCAGGATACACAATCAACATACAAAAATCATTATCTTTCCTATATACCAATAACAATGTTGAAAAAAATCATAAAAGCAATCCCATTCTCAGCCACAAATCCATATGTACATTCATACAAACATAAGTAAAGGAAGTAAAAGGCCTCAACAATGAAAATGACAATACACTAATGAAAGTAATTGAAGAAGACACTAAAAGGTAAAAAGACCTCCCATGTCCATGAATTGGAAGAATAGTGTACATGTCCATACGACCAAAGCAGCGTACAGATTCAGTGCACTCCCCATCAAAATACCAATGACATCCTTCACAGAATTCACATGGAAGCACAAAAGTCCATGAATAACCAAAGCAATCTTGAGCAAAAATCAAAACTGGAACCTTCGCAATACCCACTTTCAAGACATACTACAGAGTCATAGTAACTCAAACAGCATGATATTGGCATAAAAACAGATATATAGATGGAATAGAATACAGAACCCAGAAATTAACTCACACATCTACAACCAACTGATTCTCAACAAGTTTCCAAAAACATACTTTGGGGAAAATATAACCTCTTTAACAAATGGTGCTAGGGAAACAATCCATTCAGAAGACTGAAACTTGACCACATTTTTCACCCTGGACAAAAACCAACCAAGACAGATCAAAGACCAAAACATAAGACCTGAAACTCTGAAACTACTAGGCAAAAACAGAGGAAACTCTTCATGACACTGGTACAGGCAATGACTTTATGGATAGGATTCCCAAAGCAAAGAAGCAAGAACCGAAAATTTACAAACGATATCTCATCAAACTAAAAAACTTCCACATAGCAAAAGAAACCATGAACAGAGTGAAAAGATAATCTACAGGAAGGAAGAAAATATTGTCAACTATTCTTCTGAGAGAGGGTTCATATCCAGAAAATATAAAGAACTCAAAATAGACCATATTTTATGCCACAAAGCTACTGTTAGCAAATACAAGAAGATAGAGATACTACCTTGTACTCTATCAGATCATAATGGATTGAAATTAGAAATAAATGACAGAATAAAAAACAGAAACTTCTCCAATACCTGGAGACTAAATAATACACTATTATATGATGAATGGATAACAGAAGACATCAGGAGGGAAATAAAAAAATTCTTAGAAGTAAACGAGAACAAAGACACATCATATCAAAATCTCTGGGACACTATGAAAGCAGTACTTAGAGGAAGATTTATTTCATGGGGTGCATTCAAAAAAAGAAGTAGAAATCAACAAATAAACGACTTAACACTACAGCTCAAAGCGCTAGAAAAAGAAGAGCAGACCAATACCAAAAGTAGTAGAAGACAGGAAATAGTTAAAATCAGAGCCGAAATCAACGAAATCGAAACAAAAGAAACAATTGGAAAAATTAACAAAATAAATAGTTGGTTCTTTGAAAAAATAAATAAAATTGATAAACCCTTAGCCACACTAACAAAGAGAAAGAGGGAGAAAACTCAAATTACTAAAATTCGGAATGAACAAGGAAACATCACAACAGACACGAGTGAAATACAAAACATAATTAGAAGCTATTTCGAAAATCTATACTCCAACAAAACAGAAAACCTCGAAGACATCAACAAATTTCTAGAGACATATGAACTACCTAAACTGAACGAGGAGGACATACACAACTTAAATAAACCAATTTCAAGCAATGAAATAGAAGAGGTCATCAAAAGCCTACCAACAAAGAAAAGTCCAGGACCAGATGGGTTCTCAGCCGAGTTCTACAAAACCTTTAAAGAAGAGCTCATTCCAATACTTCTCAAACTATTCCATGAAATAGAAGAGGAGGGAACCCTACCAAACTCGTTCTATGAAGCCAATATCACCCTGATACCTAAACCAGACAGAGACACATCGAGGAAAGAAAATTTCAGACCAATATCCTTAATGAATATTGATGCAAAAATTCTCAACAAAATTTTAGCAAATCGCATACAAATATATATTAAAAAGATAGTGCACCACGATCAAGTGGGTTTTATCCCAGGGATGCAAGGTTGGTTCGACATTCGGAAATCAATAAATGTCATTCACCATATCAACAGACTTAAAGTTAAGAATCACATGATTATTTCAATAGATGCAGAAAAAGCATTTGATAAAATACAGCATCCCTTCATGCTCAAAATACTAGAAAAAATTGGGGTAGTGGGAACATTCCTAAACATTATAAAGGCAATCTACGCTAAGCCCATGGCTAATATCATTCTAAATGGTGAAAAACTAAAAGCGTTCCCCCTAAAAACTGGAACAAGGCAGGGATGCCCTCTTTCACCACTTCTATTCAACATCGTCCTTGAGACTCTAGCCAGAGCAATCAGACAAACCAAAGAAATTAAAGGGATACGAATAGGAAAAGAAGAACTCAAACTATCCCTGTTCGCTGATGATATGATTGTAAACTTAGAGGAACCTGGAAATTCCACCAGAAAACTTTTAGAACTCATAAGTGAATTCAGTAAAGTAGCAGGTTACAAGATCAATGCTCATAAATCCAATGCATTTTTATACATAAGTGATGAATCTTCAGAAAGAGAAATTAGGAAAACTACCCCATTCACAATAGCATCGAAAAAAATAAAATACTTGGGAATCAATCTCACAAAAGAGGTGAAAGACCTCTACAATGAGAACTACAGAACACTAAAGAAAGAAATTCAAGAAAACCTTAGAAGATGGAAAGATCTCCCATGTTCCTGGATAGGCAGAATTAATATCGTCAAAATGGCCATACTACCTAAAGTGCTATACAGATTCAATGCAATTCCAATTAAAATCCCAATGATGTACCTTGCAGAAATAGAGCAAGCAATTATGAAATTCATCTGGAAGAATAAAAAACCTAGAATAGCTAAAGCAATCCTCAGTAGCAAGAGCGAAGCAGGGGGTATTGCAATACCAGATCTTCAACTCTACTACAAAGCAATAGTAACAAAAACGGCATGGTATTGGTACCAAAATAGACAGGTAGATCAATGGTATAGAATAGAGGACATGGACACAAACCCAAATAAATACAATTTTCTCATACTAGACAAAGGTTCCAACAATATGCAATGGAGAAAAGATAGCCTCTTCAACAAATGGTGCTGGGAAAACTGGAAAACCATATGCAATAGAATGAAATTAAACCCCTATCTCTCACCCTACACAAAACTCAACTCAAAATGGATCAAGGACCTTGGAATCAGACCAGAGACCCTGCATCTTATAGAAGAAAAAGTAGGTCCAAATCTTCAACTTGTTGGCTCAGGATCAGATTTCCTTAACAGGACACCCATAGCACAAGAAATAAAAGCAAGAATCAACAACTGGGATAGATTCAAACTAAAAAGCTTTCTCTCAGCAAAGGAAACTATCAGAAATGTGAAGAGAGAGCCTACAGAGTGGGAGAATATCTTTGCCAACCATACCTCAGATAGAGCGCTAATTTCCAGAATCTATAAAGAACTCAAAAAACTACACGAAGAATACAAATAATCCAATCAACAAATGGGCTAAGGAAATGAACAGACACTTCACAGAAGAAGATGTACAAGTAATCAACAGATATATGAAAAAATGTTCAACATCCCTAGTAATAAGGGAAATGCAAATCAAAACTACCCTAAGATTTCATCTCACCCCAATTAGAATGGCGATTATCAAGAATACAAGCAACAATAGGTGTTGGCGAGGATGTGGTGAAAAAGGAACACTCATACATTGCTGGTGGGGTTGCAAATTAGTGCAGCCACTCTGGAAAGCAGTGTGGAGATTCCTCAGAAAGCTTGGAATGGAAACACCATTTGACCCAGCTATCCCACTCCTTGGTCTATACCCAAAGGACTTAAAATCAGCATACTACAGAGATACAGCCACATCAATGTTCATTGCTGCTCAATTCACCATAGCCAGATTGTGGAACCAACCTAGATGCCCTTCAGTTGATGAATGGATAAAGAAACTGTGGCATATTTATACAATGGAATATTACTCCGCAATGAAGAATGATAAAATTATGGCATTTGTAGGCAAATGGTCGAAATTGGAGAATATCATGCTAAGTGAGATAAGCCAATCTCAAAAAACTAAAGGATGAATGATCTCGCTGATAAGCGGATGAGGACATATAATGGGGGGTGGGAGGGGCTAGCATTAGGTTTAGGGTTAGGTTTAGAGTTAGGCTAAGGACAGCGGCAAGAATGAAGGAAAGAAGGACTGTGTAGAGGGAAAAGAGGGGTGGGAGGGGTGGGAGGGGTGGGAGGGGTGGGGGGAGGGGAAAAATAAACATCATTACCCTATGTAAATGTAAAAAAATAAAAAAATAAAAAAATAAAAAAAACACTCAAAAAACTTAGCAATCTAATTTAATAAACAGGAAAATTGTCTGAGCAGAGACTTCTCAGATGGAATACAGATGGCCAATAAATGTATGAAAAGAATGCTCAGTATCATTAGCCATTAGGTACATGCAAATCAAAACTGTGATTAGATGCCATTTCACCCCATTAGAGTGGCTATTATTATTATTATTATTAGAAGGAGGAGAGGAGGAAAAGGAAGAGGAAGACAATGATGAAGAAATGTTGGCAAGGAAATGAGAAAAAGGATCCTCATACACCGTTGGAGGGAAAGTAAATTAGTGTAGCTGTCATGGAAAGTATGGAAGTTCCTCCAGAAATTACAAATACAATTACCATATGATGCAGGTATCCCACTCCGGTGAAATAAAGTCAGCCTACATAAGAGATACCTGCACCAGTTTACCGCAGCACTCTTCAAAATAGCTAAGGTTTGGGATCTGCCTCAGTGTCCATCAGCAGATGAATAGATACTCAAAATATAATATATAAACACAATGGAATATTATTCAGCTATAAATAAAATGAAACTTTTAGCCAGGTGTGGTGGCGCACACCTGTAATCCCAGCAGCTCCGGAGCCTGAGGCAAGAGGATCGTGAGTTCAAAGCCAGTCTCAGCAAAAGGAGGTGCTAAGCAATTCAGTGAGACTCTGTCTCTCAATAAAATACAAAATAGGGCTGGGGATGTGGCTCAGTGGTTGAGCATTCCTGAGTTCAATCCCTAGTACCAAAAAGGAAAAAAAAATTATTTTCAACAAAATAAATGGAACTAGAAAACATCATGTTAATCAAAATAAGTCAGATGTTGAAAGATAAATATTGCATGTTCTCTTTCGTATGTGGAACTAAAAAAGAAAGTCAACCTGGAAGTACAATAATGAATACCAGGGACTGCAAAGAGTGCCTGCCGGGGGTGAGATTGAAGAAAGATAAGATAGGTTAATGCACACTGTATGCATGCATGGAAATACCACTTGAATCCCATTAATATGCACAATTAATGTTAATAAAATAAATAAAAATTTATTTCAAAAAATAAATTTCATTGTGTTCCTCCTTCCCAAAAGATGATTTCTTTTCATTTTAATTGAATACTTATCAAGCTCAATTGTAAAAGAAAGTCAGGAAACAAACAAGTATATATAAAGTAGAAAACGAAATCAATGTTTAGATGAAGAATAAGACTTCCAATAAAATTTGTTGTTTACGCCCCGTCTTTCCCTTCCCCAATCAATTGTTTCACATCTTCAATATCATGGACTATATGATATTGACTATACAGTCTATATGACTTTCCCACAGGACTTTCACTCCATATTGAAAAATGAATTCTCATTTCTTCCCAAACCTGTTTCCACCTCTAGGGATCCTATTTCTGTTAGTAGCACCACCAGTCTAATAGTGACCCAGTCTGGAGATCTTGTAGTATTATGATTTCTTGCTGTCTTTGGTGGCTGTGTCCAAGCAGTTGAAAATCGTGGTCACCCTTTCATCAATGTTCTTATCTCATTTCTACCTTGTTACCACTTGTGAAGTATTCCAACAGTATCCTATCCTTTAGCAAAAAGGATCCATGTGTATAACATATACCTTCTTCATAGCTTTTGTTTTCTTTCTCAAAAACTTCCTGCTTCCCAATATCTGCTGCACTGGGGTGGAAGTTCTTAGCCTGGCATACAAAGTCATATCTTTCTTTGCCTCTGTTCTCCAAAGTTCTCATGTTCTCACAGAAAAACATTACAGTGGAGTTTAATATCAATATAAGCATTTTTCACATGCATAAGGAGAGGGGAGTAAGGGTTTAAACAGATGTCTATAGAAACATCTCAATAGGCAAAATTTAGCTGCTAAAAATGCATTGTGGCCCTTTTCTCCAAGTGGTTGTCTTCCAACCCAGTGACAGCAAGTGTTAAGCAGGGTACATCATCTGCCACAGAAGCAAAGAGAGGTTTCATTTCACTCTGGTCTTTCCGTGTACAGCATTGCTGACGACTCCCTTGGGCCACTTGGATTTCCATGTATGTGTATGCTTTTGCTTTTGTGTGATCTCAGCAAGGATAAATGAACCTAAGATATTAAAATATAATTTGTTCAGATCTTTGCCTTTGGGGTGAGCACTAATATGCTGCCATCAGCCAGAAAATTTGTGATCTCATTTACAAGCAGTGAGGCATGCTGTCTTTTCTCAGACACTTCACAAAGCTGCACTGGGTCCCCACATTTCTACAGTTTTATGAAAGGTTTTCTTTCAAACTATAAACAGTGTTGATTTTTTCTCCTCTACTGTTCAAAAGAAAAAAATTCACTTAGTAAAGGCAGGGAGTAGGAACTACGCTCTTTAGCTGTCACTCTGCTGAAATGCCATTGTGCACAAGTGACTTACCTTTAATCTCTCAGGTTCTGTGCTATCAAGACTCTCCCACCCTGACTGACTTTTTACCTAGAATGTTTGGAGGAACTCTGTCCCTGACCCTTTGCAGACCAAGTTCCATGGTCAGCATTGAATTGACTTAAGCAAAGAATTCCAAATTGACCGTCCTCATGCTCTGAAAGATTTCTCACTCAAGCATCCTTAGGTTAAAATCTTCAGCACTGCCATTAAACTAAAATCAAAGGAAGATTTTTAGTTTTTCTATAGATGATTTTACCAATATTAGTTCCTCTCTCATCTCAGCTTGTAGACAGGTTGCTAGTGCTAGTTCATTGGCTTCCTCAGTTTTCCTTTTGATTTCTTAGAAGAAAATCAAATGCTGGGTTATAAAAAGAGTATCAGAAAAAAAATTGTATCAGGGGAAATTTCTGGACTTCTTTTTCAACCCAAAGCTTAGGTAGGATAGAAGCGGATGGCATTAAACACGATTTTGTTTAAAAGACTTCAGCCTAGTGAGCATTTGGATTAAATCCAATTTAGGGAAGAACCAGGAGCTACAGACAGATGAGTTGCTAAACATCCTAGAAGGATCTGAAAGATTTAGAATCCCTCTGGGGACTGAAAATTTCCTAATACTCTCCTGCCACCCTCCAGGAAAATGGGGAAAGGAGCAGTTTTAATTTCATAAGTGAAAGTGCATTGGGGATGTCACCATTTCATTTTTACGAGGCATACTAGGCACATGTCCAAAGAGAAAGTGAAAAACAAAAACTATATCCTCATTAACTTCAGAGTCATGTGACAGCACAGTGCTAGGCTGGCAGTTGAAACTCACTGAAGTTCGTCGTTTCCTTCACTACTTTCTGGCAATTTCTTGAAATACAACTTTTCCCAAATTAGATGTTGGAGAACAGAAAGCACTGGAATCCTCAGGTCTCTGGCTTAAAAGCCACTGAGTCACTTTTGGTGGCTGCTGCAGACACCAGCAGGATGTCTTTTGCGAATACTAATTGACAGCTTCTTGCTGCAACTAAGATGGATTTGAGGTTTTTAAAATAAGATAGATGTTGTCCTGTGATTCAGAAGATATGTCGGATAGAAAGCAACTAATAGTCAATGCAGTGAGGCAATGCACCCGCAAGGGCCTTACCAAGTGGGACAGAAGCGTTTGAGGGTCCATGGCTACACCTTTAAACAACCTCAAAAGCATCAGGAAATAGACACACCTTTCACATTTTGCTTGCCCCTCTTCTCAGTTTCCTCCAAGCTGGAGTCTCAATCACTTCCTGCAAAAAGCAGCCCTGGCTCCTGCAACTTGAAGGGACAAAATGATGATCCTGGGGTACAAATATGCATGTTTTCACCCTAATCTAACTTTGAGGAAAGTGAGGGGAATAGCGGTAGGAATATTACTCAAAGGTCTTTAATCAGAGCTCCAAATATACATGTCTTTTCTTTCTAAATCCAGGATATGGTCGTGTCCTTCTCATTTTGAAATAACAAAGATTCCATGCAAATTTTCAGAACAACTTTGCAAGCTTGATTAAAAGGCATATCAATTTCTAGGAATGGGTTTTATTTTTCAATCACATTTTCCTCTCTGAAAACCCTTATTAGATTTTCAAGTCTGTGTTCTGACCATATAATTTAGCAGAATTCTGCACTTCCATGAGCCTATTTTCATCATGCAGCCGATTGTTCGTCATGAATATAAATATAATCCATAGGCTTCAACAAAATGTGGTATACTTTTTAGGACAACCTTAAAATAAAAGTTGAATAAATTGTCACTGAAAATTACACAGCCACATTACCTGTATTTCAAATTGTACTGATTAAGTCTTTCATATAGCCAACCCATTCAGCAGAGATAATTAGATAGCATAGGAAGCGCTAGCATTATAAAATCAAAGAACTTAAGTCTCATTGTAAGCGCCAAGTGCCAATCAGGTCCGGATCGCCAACGTTTATAAGGCACGACTGCCACCTACTGGCGAGTAATGAAGACTGCACCGTCTGACCAAGAGCCACCCATTTCGTCTTGGCAATCTCACCATGGCAGGGTTTTTCTCCCACCGCCAAACTCACCACTTCCATCAGGTGTGTAGCTTGTGATTGTTGATTTTTTTCTTTTCTTTTTTTTTTTTTTGTAAAGAAACCATGCAAAAAGAGTTTTGGCCTTTCTCATTATGTCTGAGATTGTGGATGTATTATATGTGACAAGTGCTTGTATTTATTCACTTGCTTTATTATTTTTTTTAACTATCCCCCCTGGGAGAATGTGATCTCAACAAGAGCAGCAACCTTGTTGTGTTCACTAATGTATTCTAGTAGGCTTTGCAAACTTTCACTGTATAAGTAAGTGAAAGAATAAATGAGCACAGTGACGGGATCCTAAGTTTTAAAAACAAACAGACATGAGTTGAAACTGTTGTTCATCTTCTTTCCTCCATGTGTGGACCTTTGTCACTTTTCTCAATGTCTTCAAGTGTCAATTTGCTCATCTATAAAAAAGGGATAATAATACCACAGTAGGGGGAACAATTAAAAGGACAAATATTTTTAAAGTGTGTGGCATAAAATAAATGCATAGTAACTATTACTATGAACATTATTATTTGGCTCTATGATCTTAACAGGTCTGTGAGAAACTTAATGATGACATGAAGGAGTTTTATTTTCAGAGTCCATCCTTTGCCTTGTCCTCAACTCCCAGTCTACATCTGACCCACCAACTCCTCAAATTGCACCAAGCACTGGTTCCAAACGGGTGTCCATTAAGTGTCAGCATTCAGATAATTACAGATCCTTGAGGTTGTTAGAAGTTAGGGCATAATATTTAAGCCACCATTCTAAAAACTCTCTAACTATTTTGAACGACTTGAATAGTTCAGAACTGTCTCTGAAGGGTTTTTGCAAGAATCTTAATTTATATTGCAGTCGATATTACATTTTGTTTCCTGCCAGGGAACCATCTACCCATGAGTGCATCTGCAGGCACGTTAGGCAAGTAGCAGAACACCCTTTCCTCAAGGAGCGCCCCGTCTACTGGAACATGGGGTACAGACGCCATGCTGTTGCTGAACTAGTCATACAACAGCATGAAGAGCCCGTGATGTTTTCGTGGTGTGCTCTGCCATCCACGGTGTTGTTTTATCCTGAGGCTAGTTCTTCTTGTGCTCTTTAGATGTTTTCAATAAAAATTTGCACCACATGGTGTTCTCATTCTCACTGAGGAGACAGACAGAATGGTTCCCAAAGGATTTTAGAAGAGGAAGGAGGATATTTCCCATCAAGCCCTGACAAACCATTTGCCTTGGCTCTTCGATCAAAGTACTAACACTCATCTATTTTCAAACTGGCTGACTCTTAAGATTAATCTCTTAGTCTAGAATCGTAGATCAGTCAGTATCCATTCCTGGAGACAAATGGGGTCACCTTCTCTGGGTCTCGTGGGCTGCAGAAGCAGGGGAGGAAATGGGTTATGGTTTGGATATGGGTTGTGTCTCTCGAAGGTCCATATGTTAGAGGTTTGGTCATCTGGGTGACGGTATTGGAAACTCCTTTGGACCTTTAGGAAGTGGGGCCTAGTGGAGGTCCCTAGGTCATTGGGGACAAGCCTTCAAAAGGAATTGTGGGACCCCACTCATCCTCTTCTTTCTGCTTTCTGATCAAGATGTGCTCACTCACTCTGACACAGGCTCTACCATATTGTGCCTGCCCCCACCAGATGCCAAAATCCAAGGACTACCTCACCTTGAATTTGAACCCCTGGAATCATGAGCCAAATTAAACCTCTTTTTACTTTAAAAGAATCAATGGCACACACCTGTAGTCCCAACTTCTTGAGGGGATGAGGCAGGAGGATCACTTGAGCCCATGAGTTCAAGACCAATGAGCAAAACATGGTGAGACCCTGTCTCAAAACAAAGTTCCTGAAGTCATTTCTAAGGGAACACTTTCTGATAGTCCATAAACAAAGAAGCTGATTTGCTTCATCAGAAATATTATAGATTTCTGTCTATATTAATGTAAAATTTCTGTGAACTTTCACTAAACATGATACAGATTTGACAACAAGGACACACATATATTAAAACTGTGAGTACACGTGCCTGTTGTTTCTCTGGGTCTCCGTTTCCACACAGGATGAACTGGGTGGGTTCTCAGCTCTCTGAATCCACCTCCACCTACATCATCAAATTCATGCAGACGATGACTCCCACATGTTTTTAGCCATTGTTAAAGCAAGTACTAACCCGTTTGGTGGACTCGACCTGTGAGAAACGGACACACATGCACAAGGGTGAGGCAGGTTCCTGCCTTCCCGAGTCTTTGTTGGGGAGAAAAAAAACAGATACAAGAAAAAGTTAGAAAATAGGGCAGCCCACAGTTGCTAAGCAACCACGAAGTGGAACAGAGGAGGAGGGCTCTGGGCAGTGAGAGGGAGGTGAGGGGAAGGTTAGGTTCAAGCTGTACCCAGAAGAACAGGCCTGGCTTAGAAGACAGGAGGACTGAACACCGCGGATCAGGCTGGAATGATTTAATACCGAACAGACAAGAATGACTGTGACGATGCACGGTGATGATGAGGCTTGACGGGTGACAGCTGCGAGTTCCTGTGACTCACCAAGCGCCAGCACTTTGGTTACAGTATTTCATATAATCCTCTCAATGACGCCAGGAAGTGTCATCATCCATAGTTTACCCTCGACTTGCTTTGCCCAAAGTATTAAAAAAAAAAAAAAAAAAAAAAAAAGTAGCGAATTGGTGATTAGAACGCAGGTCCTGCAACGTCCAGACCACTTTGCCTGTGCCACACTCCCCCGCCTCTTTGAAATACAAACACCCCCCCCCCCATGAGCCTGAAAGTCAGGCTGCATGTCTGTTACCCTGAGGGCCAACTTGGAAAAACAAAAGACTCTCTATCTTCCTTCATACAAATGAAATTAGCTTTACTGCTCCCACAGAGAAGGGCACCCTTGTTTGGGGAGGGACACACAGATGATCTTAGATTACCTACTCATTAAAGAGAATTAAGACAGTAAAAGCCTCTACAGGGCTTGCAAATCAATAACATGGTAATATCTGGACTCCTTTGAAAAAGAGTTGAAAAATAATAACAGAGGCAGCTTTTGCGCTTTTATCTTGAAATTGGATTGAGGGGCCCTACAAAAAAGTGACACAGCCCCCGGGTGGCATGCTATTCTGCGTGTGATCCTACCAGGGATCACAAGGAAAACAAAGACCCCCAAATCAGCACTGAACCCAGCTGAGTCAGACGGAGGCCAAGAGAAAAAAACGCACCTCGCCAACCCTCACCCTCCTCAGGAACTGCAGATCCCCTCTGTCACCTATAAAACACCAGTTCTACAGGACACTCCATCCAGCCCAGTATGAATCTGGTGCTCTTGGGATGGCTTCTGGGGCCCAGGCCTACATTCTCCCTTGTCAGCCCAGAGTGTAACTGTAAAGTGAAGTTTGCAGATGGACACAAACTCTTATCATGTAGGCATTGTTCAAATGGAAATGAAGTTCCTGTCGCTCTGCTGTAATTGCCACACATGGTCCCCAGGAAGCCATGTACCATGGCTGCTCAACTTTCTTCTCCAGCCACCATTTCCTCCCCTACAATTGTAAAAAATGCCTTTTGATCTGTGACCTGCATTTAAAAACTGACATCTGGTGGTTAGGGTGGTAATTAGACATCATTTTAAAGTTATTTCTGCCTTGTTAACTGAGTTACTCTGTGATCAAATTATGGGATAATTTAGAGGAACTCAGGCATATTGATTGTATAATCCATAATGTGTGTAATTAATAACTACCCCCTAAAAGCTCTGTGTGAGGAATTGTAAGGATTCACATTAAACAAAAAGTCAAGGCCTGAATGGTGCTTTTTCCTCAATGCCTTTTATTAACCACACATAAAAGGGAAAGCTCTCAAGGAAGATGAAATCAAGATTCCATGCCAGAATTTATCGACACTGTTACACAACTTACATCCTTTAATGGCCGCAGACTGGTGTCAAGTGGGAATGTTCTTGCCCTGAGTGCCTAACATGTCATCTTTCTGGGATGGCACATCCATAAGGAAACTCTGCTGGCTTCTTATGGATAGTATCACCCACAATTTTGAGTTACAAATGGGGCTTTTCCTAGTCATGAGGGTACAAGCTGGTTTATCTTGCAATGAACTGATGCCACAGTCTAGTTACTATAGAAGGGTTCTATTTATTCCCCAACACAGTGTCCATATTAATTGATATTAAGGGTCATATCTCTATATTCTTAAACCCTATCCTGCTATTTGCCATCAAATCAGGTTCCCCAAAAATGAACACCTACACACAGAAACATTATTCCTTATTAGATATGAGATGTCTGCCCCAAACTCCTAAGCTCTCCTATCTTGGATGCAGGGCTAAACCTTGAGACACCAGGACATCTTGAGGTTGTACTGTAGGAAGCCTAAGATACTTGTTCAGTGGCTGCTGCCTTGGCCCACTTAGGTGCCAAGGCATCTGACAGCACCTGAACAGAAGGAGCCTCAAGAAGTGAAGATGACAAAACTTATTTTTTTAAAAAGTGAGATGGGGCTGCGGTTGTAGCTCAGTGGTAGATTGCTTGCCTAGCATGTGAGGTAAGGAGTTCAATCCTTCAGCACCACATAAAAATAAAATGTCCATCTACAACTAAAAATGTTTTTAAAAATTAGATGCAGGAAGTCAAAGAGAAGGGTCTGCCCTGCCCATTTGCATATCAAAGGAAATGTCACCTTGTTTTGTGCTGCCATAGGCTGGTTGGGAACTTGCATCAATTTATTATACTTTTTCTCTGCCTGCTAATGTACCATTTGATGGGACAGTGACAGAATAATAGCAGCTTTGAGGCTGGGGATATGACCAGAATGATTGCCTAACTTGTGAGGTCTCAGGTTCAGTCCTCAGCACCACAAAATATACGTAATAGCAGCTTTTATTTGCTGAGCTCAGCACTCTGCTAAATGCTTACAGGCACTGTTGTACTTGGTCATCAAAGCTACTTGGGTAAGGCATGTGCCAACACCATCCCCACTTTCAGATTAGTCCTAATGAATGCAGAGGTTCAGTCACCCACCCCGGCTCCCACCTCTGGCAACGGGGAAACCGGGATGCACCTGCCAGGCCTGTCTGATCCCCAGGCACTTGCCCTGGACTCCTCCACTGCACCTGCCATGCTTGCCCTTCCCAAAGAATGCCATCCCTCCCCTCCAGATCAGAGTTCCTCCTCCTCGGAGGTAGACGGGAGAGAGGTAAGGGAGGGGCAGTACGAACACAAGGCACTGCTAACCTGAAAAAAAAAATCAGATCTTAAGAAAAAGAATGAGCATGAGAAATTTCTAGTGATGAGAGAAGTCAAGAAATAAAGATGGCTACTACTCAATTTTAAATTGCTACCCAGGCAGGGTTCTTTTCTAATCTAGCCCCGCTATCTTCGTGTGTTAGGGCTGCCATCACAAATCACAGACTGGGTAAAAGAACAACAGAAATTAATCTTCGCACAACTCTGGAGGTCAGATGAAGGTGTCAGCAGGGTTGCTTTCTTCTGAGGCCTCTCTCCTTGGCTTGTAGACCGCCATCTTCCCTCTGTGTCCTCTCAGGGTCTTTTTCCTGTGTGTGTCTGGGTCCTAATCTCTTCAATATGACCTGAGTCATATTGGATTAGGACCCATTCCAATGACCTCATTTTACTTTAATTACTGCTTTAAAGACCCCACCTCTAAATACAGTTACAGTCAGAGGTGCCGAAGGGTGGGACCTCAACAGGAATTTGGAGTGGGGGAAGACACAATCCACCCTCTGCTCCATACACACACATAGACACAAACACAATCTTTATCTCCAGACTTTCAGTAAAATCTACTAGACACACTGTCTGGAATAAATGAAAATTGTTGGAAAATTAATTAAAAGCAAAGTTATATTCAATAAGAATTTAGCAGAAGCAGGATCAGGAAACCCAAGAAAGATGTGCCAATAATAAACTCTTGCCACAATTAAGATAGGATTCCAAATTATATGTGGGATGGCCCTTGGAGAGTGTTTTGTCTTGTTGCTTGTGAGTATTAAAGAAACATTAACTCCTAAGGGCTCACCATCTTTGGGTGGCATAATGATGAATGGCATAGCATTTTTTCAGTGAATTACCATCAAATCCCAGCCTACAGATCGAATCAAAGGCCATGCAACCCTTGTGGTAGAAATGTGATCCAAATAGTCACTTCTTGATTCCCAGCCCAGTTTACTGTCCCTCAACAATAAAACGGAACTAGAAAGAGTGCCAAATGGTAGAGGTAAGAGGAGCAATGGGCATCTCCCTGGATCCAAAGCAGCATAGTAATTCAAAATCAAATGTGCAGCTGGCCAGGAGAGAAATCCAAGTGACTCACAAAAGCTCTTTGGCTCGATTTTGTGTAATGGAATTTCAAGACAGAAATAACATTATTAAATCTCCTAGCAATTCACAACCAATATTTTCAACTAAAATTCCTTGGGTTCCCCTAACCTTAAATAAAGCTATTAAGTCAGTTATGCTAATAAATGGATCCCTTTCACACTTAAAAATTCTCCTACACAATTTTGAAAGTTCATTTCTGCTGACAATGCAAAGGGAAAAAGCTTTGCTTTGATTCTATCACGGGGTGAATGGCCTGCTTGTGGAGCTGACTGACTGGATCCTTGTGCCAGCATGGTGCCATATACCAGCTGGTCAGTACAGCTGGAGAGCATGGATATACTGAGTCCTGTTTCAGAAGTCTCAGCTGGTCACTGATAAGGCAACCATGCCAGAGGCATATTTGGCAATTTGGTCAAACAAAAATTTGATTGTGTGTGTGTGTGTGTGTGTGTGTTTGAGGGCATGAACCAATACAGTTTATTGGCATTTGTTTCTCAGACTAACCATAAGCAACACCAATGCTCTGATTAATGAAATTTCTCATCTCTTTGGAACCATATGGAACAAATACACGCAAAACAAATGAAAAAGGACAGCCAGAAAAGAGGAAAGACAAATGAGATATTTCACAGTATTTTAAGGTGTGAGATATGGCTTTGCACTGAACACGCATGTACCCGCACACACACACACACACACACACACACACACACACACACTGGAGCTATTGAGAGTGAAAACAGGTTTTAAGCTCCAGTTACCCAAGGCAATTTTCAGACATTCCATCTTTATTATTTATCTCCAGAAAATGACCATTAGATCAATATGTTGTGTATGCAAACATAAGAATAACAAGCAAAAAAAGAAAATAGAAGTTAATGCCTGAAAACCATAAGCAAACTAAATATGTATATCTAAAGAGAAACATGCAGGACCTTAAAGAAAATATTGAAGCTGGCACTGGAGCAGGCGTGATGAGCAGCAATCATGTCAGAGTTCCAGAAGCTGTAGAGGTGGAAGGGGGTAAAACAAGTAAGGGCACCCTGATCCCCCATAGGGCTATCCAGCAGCTGCAGGATAGAGAGGAGATGCTAAGCAAGAAGCAGGAATTCCTGGAGAAGATGGAGCAGAAGTTGAAGGCAGTAAAGAAGCCTAGCTCCAACAAGTACACATGTACAGTGAAGCCAAGAAGAGGTATAAGCAGCAGTTGGTGCAGGTCAGAAGGACATTATCAGCCTCCATGCTCCATCAGAAGGCCCTGAACAACACCAACACCAAGATCAAAAACATGAGGTCTACCACCAATACCACAAAGGCATCCCACTCGGCATTGACATCAATCAAGTCAAGGGGTTAACACAGGACATTGCTGCTCAGCAAGAACTTGTAGAGATTTCAAAAGCAATTTCAGAACCTGTGGGGTTTGGAGAAGTTTGATGAGGACAAGCTCATGGCAGAATTAGAAGAACTCAAACAGGAGGAACTGGGTAAGAATTGCTGGAAATCAGTACCTGAAGCGGTCCCCCTACCAGATGTTCCCTCTGTAGACCCACCATCAAAACTCACTCAGAAGAGGCAGAACAAGACAGCGACATTAAGGAAGCAGAGAATTGGGTTCAATCCATGCAACTAGTCTAGGGGCTGGGCCAGGCTGCTGTGTGTGAGGAGGCAGGATGGGGAGCAGAAGATTCCATCACTCTCAATATTATTTCAAGGGAGCTGGGCTGCACCATGCTCACTCTGTATAGCATGGTCTGTACCCAGCGGCACCGGAGGAGGAGGGTTCTGTCAGGCAGGCTGTTTATAATGTTTAATTTCTGTAAAATAAACAGAATTTGGAAATCCAACATTGAGCTTCAGAAGTCCACTGACTCTGCTGCATCCTCAATGGAAAGGTTAACACTCTGCAGTTGAAATGACCTGAAAATGTTGTTTCTGTCCTTTTAAGTTGGTTGGCTTATGGCATAGCTCCTTGTAAGATTTGTATGATAGTGGCAGAAAAGTCATCTTTTAAAAGCCATAGCTTTTCCTTGTCCTTAGCTGTAATAAGGCAACTGGTTTGGGTTTCCTCAAGGGTTATATTCTGCCCATCACCTGTGTACTGACCCCTGTGTCCTCCTCTCTGGCTTACTTCTCACTCCCACTCCCTCTGTCGTCTGGAACTTGTGACACTGAGTTGAAATGGAGAGTGTTCTCCTGAGAGCAAGAGAAACTGTTAGAATCACATTCCGGTTGTACAGTTTTCTGACATGCTCTAAGGTCCTTGTTGGTGTTTGTGATGATTGACAGAAAACTCCCTGGAAACTTGTGCAAATACCTGTATTTGGATGAAATTTGTTTGCACTATCTATTAAATATCTCCATTCATTTTCAAGGAAAAACAAAACACTGAAAAGTCACAAAATGGCAATTTTTTAAAAACCCCTAAGCATAATTGCAAAATAGGGAGTCATGTGGCTACCTGATAGCTCCATGGACAAAAGGAATTTCAAAGACAGTAATCCTGACACTGACATCATTTGTATTCATTAAGTCTGGTAGTAAGGAATAGAGACACTGGCTAGATGCAGTCACATGAGGCAGGAGGGAAGAGAACAAATCTATCAGAAGGACACTGGAAGGATTTTGTGAAGCTCCTGGGGCTTCATTGGTAATTTCCTATAGAGCATTGATTTTCAACCTTGATTACATAATGGAATCACATGGGTAACCTTGAAAAACAAGCAATGCACTAGCTCCACTCAGACAAATTATATCGGAATCTCTGGGGGCAAAGCCCATGCATACATATTTTTAAAGAGCTCCCCAGCTGATTTTAATGCAGAGCTAAGGATTGAGACTACTCCTCTGAAATGTTAGAACTAACCTCACTCAATCTTGATGACCCCTAGATGTTTTTTGCTCAAATTTCTAAAATCCCTAGAAGAGAATGTAAGTGGTCCTTTTTATATTCATAGGTTACTACTGAAAAAAAAAAAAAAAGCTACTATCAAGAATGCAGGGTTATATCAGGGTTATATTGGACCAGCCATGGTGTTTTAGTCAGCTTTTCGCCACTGTGACTAAAAGACCCAACCAGAACAACTGTAGAGGAGGAAAGGCTTATTTAGGGGCTCAGGGTTTCAGAGTTCTCAATCCATAGACAGCAGACTCCATTCCTCGGGACTCAAGGTGAAGCAGGACATCATGGCTGAAGACTGTGGCAGAGGGAAGCAGCTTACACGTTTTCAGGAAGCAGAGAGAGAGAGACTCCACTCTCCAGATACAAAATATATACCCCATAGCCACACCCCAATTCCCACCTCCTCTAGCCACACCCTACTTACCTCCAGGTACCACTCAGTTAATCCCACCAGGGATTAATTCACTGATTAGGTTAAGGTTATGACCCAATCATTTCTCCTCCAAACCTTCTTGCACTGTCTAACCTATGAGCTTTTGGGGGACCCCTCATATCCAAACTATAACACATGGTCTCTCAAAATCCACATCTGTAGATCCAAGCAGGCTGGATTACTGTGCACAGCCTCCCAAAAATTGTCTGCTACACCATCTACGGGCACATGTTTAACCAATCCTCCCTTCTTTGAGAACACACACAGATGATGTGACCAGAGACCAGGTTCCAGGAGGATACCAAACACCAAAACACATGCAGAAGAAAACAAAAACTTGCAACATGATTGGAGAGAGAATAACAGACACCTGTAGAGTCATATAAAGCATATAATGATGGTCACACAATAACACAGGCTTGTCTTAGATTAGGTTCCTCCATAAGCAGAAATGTATTTGATGGATGAGGGAAAATACCAGCAGTGGGTAGGGACCCAGGTGAAACACAGAAGAGAAGGCAGGTAGTCATCTGCAAGTAACCCGTGATGCTACAACCTGACAGGGAGGAAAACCAGGGTGGCTGTGAAGAACACACACCTTGCAACTATTCCACCCAAGAAGGGCAAGCGAGGATACTGATAAGCCAACTGCCATCAGCCCTGGGTTGAGGGTTGCTGGGGGGAAACAGGAGGTGTTAGCACCTGGCAATTGAGGCCTGCTGGGCATGGGTACAGGTCGGCTCCAGCAGCTAGTAAACACCCCCAGTGAATGAGATGTGATGCTGGTGTTGGCTTCAGCTGAACCACGAAGAAGTGGCAAGATGTGAATGGAGACGGAGAACCCCAACAGCATCTGCTCTGGCAGGGAAATGCTGAACAAGGTCCAGTAGAAAGAGTGCTCTATTTGACAAAAGGATATCTCCATGTGAGGCCAAGACCAACAGTAGTATGAGAAGCAGATTCGAAAGAAACGCTCTTTACAAGACATAAAGCATGAGATGCACACTAACTGCAATTAACTAACAGTTTGAAACAGAGATTATACCTAGGACTCAGGACTTGGTCTTTGGAGTCACAGTCCAGTTCATGCCCCAGATCTGCCACTCGCTGACTGTCGTGTCTTGGGCAGTGAGCTCATGTCTCCTTCCCTATCAAATGGGGCCACTTAATAATACTCAACTCCCAACGCTGCTGGGATTAAGGCACATGGGCAGATAAACCGTGCAGGACAATATCTAGTGAATGTTCAGAATCCAAACATCACCTGCCACCATCATCATCTTCCTTATCACCATTACATAGAAATGTTTGATGCCACACATACGGTGAACACTAAAGCCTGTGGCAGGATTTTCACTGATTCATGTTAAAAGCTGTGCACACAGTACCAATAAATGCGGCATGAATGGGGGTTGAGGTAGGTGGGAGAGAGAGGATGGAAGGAGAGGAAGGAGGAAGGAAGGGAGACAAATATTTACAAGGCAATAAGTAGAGATTGTGGAGTGATTAAATGCTTCTGTCCTTTTATGTCATTGTTTTCAGGTCACCCAAAAGCAAGTGCTCACCACTTTCTACATTGTCCTGGCTGTGACTGGTGAGGGCTTCAATCACTGGGAAACAAATGTGTTTTAGCCAGGTTTTTTTGGTTTTTTTTTTTTTTTGCTGCTGTGACTTAAAGACCCAACCAGAACAATTATAGAGGAGGAAAAGTTTATTTGGAGGCTTCCAGTTTCAGAGGTCTTAGTCCCTAGCCAGGTCCATTCCTCAGGGCTCAAGGTGAGGCTAAACATCATGGTGGAAGAGTGTGGTGGAGGGGAGCAGCTCACATGATGATCAGAAAGCAGACAGAGACTCCACTCTCCATATGCAAATATATGCATCCCCATAGACACGACCCCAATGTCCCACCTCCTCCAACCACACCCCAACCTGCCTCCAGTTAACACTCAGTTAAGCCCGCCAGGGATTAATTCACTGATTCAGTTAAGGCTATAACCCCATCATTTCTCCTCCAAACCTTCTTGCATTGTCTCACATATGAGCTTTTGGGGGACACCACATCTAAACCAGTAGAGTACAGTACCCATGAAGACAGAACACCAATCCCTATCATGACAAAGCTCCTTTAAAGGTCCACTAGTTGCTTTAATTGACAGACCACAGAGAGTGCCCTTGAGCCTCTGATGGTGGGGCATCTGATGGCGGAGCATCTGTCCTGGTTCTGTGCTGAGCAGCAGCTCTGGCCCCCAGGCTGCAGGTGCTCTGGTGGGACAGCAACAGGTGGGACAGAATCTTCAATGGCCTCAAGACAAAAACCCACAAGGTTTTGTTCCCTTTATTCTTCGAAAGAAAGAAAATGAATAGTTAACATTAGGTAAGATTTTTGTCGTGAATCCTCATCATCTGATTGAGTTGTGGGGAGTTCTGTTTGTTCACTGCTCTCTGAATGAGATCAGCTCCCTGGGTGTCAGCACACTGAGTGCGGGTGGACTAGGAGGGACCCCTTCATTGCCTCCCATGGTCTGGACCTGGAAGTAAGTGTGCCCAGCAGTGGAGCCCACAGGCCCTCCTCAGAGGAACCTTCCCCTACGTGTGTTCTGAGTCCTTTAGCAGAGAGTTGTTCCGAATGAGCCATGTCTGTCCTCCCCACCTTCCTCCCCACCTCAGCTTGCTCTGCTCTGGCCCCTGTTGCATTTCCAGGCTCTGCCTGTAAGGGCCTTTCCTGAAGTGAGGAGACCTCCAGGAAGCTCAACACCCATCCTCTACCAACACTTAAATTCCATCTAGGTATTCATTTTGACCCTGAAGGAGTCACTGCATGATTGGGCCACCGTGTCCTAGACCAACCACATGGAGTCCCAGAAGTGGTAGTCTGTACGTGGAACTCGTGGTGGGTATCAGGGGAGGAGCCATGAGGGGTGAGGAAGGAGGCACCAGGGGAGGGAGGGAGGTTTGGGGACAGAGAACAGATACTGCAGGTTCAGAAGATGAGTCTGCAAATGAAACACACTTACCCGATTAACCCATTTTGTCCCATCATTCCCAGATGTGGAACACCTCTGAGAACTACAATTGAGCACTGAATGTGCCACTAACAATATCTTTGAAATAATATTTGAATACTTATTATGATCACAGAATTGAAAGCTAGGTACTTAACAAGTTAACTGGGGAGGACCAGAGTCCCAGAGGTAATGGCAAATGTTCGCCTGGGTCAATCTTCTCCTCTCCCCACAATATTCTGATCTAGTGATGGTGCATGTGAAGTCAGAGAATGCTTTTCAAAAATCTAACCTGAAGCGTGCTAGAGTAAAAATACAGTTATCTAGACGCAACTACATTTACTTCCTCCTCAGTGCATAGCTTTGGTTATTCGTCAGCATCTTAATAGGAAACTGAGCAGATACCACATCAACCCAGAAAAATCCAAAAGGAGCAGAATGGCATTCCGGTTTCAATAACAACCACACACAAAGTAATCTAATCATCTGTAGATATTAGGAATATAAAAATTGGTGCCAGCGTCTGCACATTGGAGTTCTTGCCCTTGGCCAGGTGCACTGGTACACACACACACCTGTAGTCCCAGCAATCAGGAGGGCGAAGCAGGAGGATTCTGTGAGCCCCTGGGGTTCCCTAGACTGGGCAACATAGTGAAATTCTGCCAAAACAAAACAAACAAACAAACAAAAACCTCTTGGCTCATGAGAAAGCTCTTAAAGCAGAGACTATTAGTTCTCTAATTCAACAACCAGGCCGCTCTTTCTGCAAATAGTTCCAAGTTTTTAGTTGGGTGTATGTTACAACCTAAAACAATTTTTTCAGTCTTCCCTACTGCTGAGTCATCTTGTGACTGAATTCTGGTCACTACGTTCTAAAAATATCTTATGGGACATCCAGAAATTTTCACTGTAAAGGGAAAAGTACACTTCTTTTCCATCACTCTGTCCTGCTGCCTGGAATGCGGATGTGGTGACCAGAGCTCCAGCAGCATCTTAAAATATGTGGATGACAGTTACATACTTGAGATAGTAGAACAGAGAAGCTAGAAGTAACCTGGGTCACTAATAACTTCTTGAGTCTCTATTCCAAGTTTATATTTCTGGTTAACAAATCACCTAAAATGTAGTGGTGTAAAACAACAGCAGTTAATTACTGTAATTCTCTCTCATGGTGCTCAGAGTAACTAGGGTCATCTAGGCAGTCCTTACTTGGGGTTTCTCACATGAGGCTGGGGTCATTTGAAGACTTCCTCACTCACATATGTGGAAGTTAATGCTTATTATTTGGCTGGTATCTCAACTGCAGCTATAAGCCAGGCACATGGCTTCCCAGTATGCACTGGGCTTCCTCAGAACATGGTAGCTTCCATGGTCAGAACAAGATATTGTATAGCCCTCTAGGACTTACCCTCAGAAGATACCTAACATCACATCTGCTGTGCTCTATCAACTAAAGCAATCATATGTTGTGCCCAGGTTCAAGAACAGAGGCCTCAGACACTTCTAGAAGGATAGAGGAAAGCAAATGGCAAGATCCTATTCAAATAAGAGCAGAAGATATTGCTACAGTCTTCTTTTAAAAAACAAAATTTGCCACAGCCCCATGCTAGCCCTGGACCTACTTCCACATTCATTTATGTGAGAATCAAATCTATTTTCCTTAAGCCAGGGTCGTGATGGATTTTTCTACCATGGGCAGTGAAACCTGACCTGGCTCCTAGGCCAGCGCTCATGGTTGATTCACATTTGCTTTACACATAGTGCTCACCAGTTTGTTTCATCTGGAACCTCCTTCCACCAAAGATCAATGACCACAAAATTGAAAGGGGGAAGTGCTGTTAGAATCAAGTCAAGCACAAATGTAGCAACACAAATTGGGAGAATTGGAAAAGTCATGGAAAGTCAACCCATAGACATCTGTGGCCCCTTGATAAGAAGATACCCAGTGCTATATGAATCAAAGAATCCCAGAGATTACAACTAAATTCAGTAATATTCATGAATTAATGAGGATCCTAAACTCATGGCAGGATGATTTACATGGCAATCTCGATAAAAATATTTTTTCTATGTATTATTACTGAAGACAATCTCTGAGAAAAGATTTTCTTGTAGGTTTTTTTTTTGTTTTGTTTTTTTTGTTTGTTTGTTTTTTTTTTTTTTTTTTTTTGAGGTGCTGGGGATTGAACCCAGGGCCTTGTGCATCTTATAGGTTTTTGAGACATGGTTTCATATTTTCTTTACTTTTTCCTTTAGAGACTCCCTGAGAGATAATTTATTAGTTCTCCATTCCATTTTTTAATAAAATAAAGGATCAAAGAAAACACAAAAGCATTCTTAATTCAGCCAAAAATGCTCAGTTAAACTCTATCTAGGTATTCATTTTGACCCTGTGCCACCATGTCCTAGGCAGCACACTGTAATGTCACTTCTGGTGAAGAGCCTAAGTCTTAAAGGAATAAGGGGACAGGAGCTGTGGGTGGGAAAACCCACTGTCTGCCAAATTATGCCCAGCCTCTCCGCTCCTTTAGAGAGATGAGCTTTAACATGGTTTTCCATAGTTGTTTAACTTTGAGTCACAATATTTTTCTTGCTTTTTCTGGTTCTAAAATATCTGGGGGTGGGGTGGGTGACTGGGGGTATAGCTCAGGGACAGAGAGTGTGCCTAGCATGCTTCAGTTCCAGGGTTTGATCCCTAGCTCCACAAGAAAAAAAGAAAAATATTTTAGAATACCTTGGCATTAGTCAATACTAAATTCAGTTTGGAAATTCAAAAAGAGAAAGAGTACTTCAATCACTAGATGGATCTGGAGAGAAAGACAGGGACAAGACCATGAAGGGCCTTGCTGGCACATTTTAAGGATTGGTCCCTTACACCAAGAGTAGTATCAGGGTCAAGATGTAGTTTAAGCAAAGAAATGATAGGGTGAGATTTGCCTTTCAACAAAGTTTCTCTGTGTTATAGAGGATGGAGGAGATTTGTGTTCTGGCTGCCCACGAGGCCTTCAGTTACGATCAGTTCTTCTACCTTCTTTCTACCACATCCCACTTTTCCTGGTACGCCCCACACAATGCAGCCCAGCACCTCAGGGTTAGTGATTGTAGAGGAGGTAAAATTCCACCTCCCATCTCTTAGAGTCCCAGGTAGGCCTGAGAATTAAACTGACATGAAACAGACCAAAAGAAGAAAAGCAGACAAACTTATTTCAGACGCTTTTAACTTGGCTTTGGAACTATAATAAGGAAATGAAGGCTTCAAAGAAGCACTTACATTTACTTATCTACAGAACTGGACAAAGTGGTGGTAAATTGTGAGAATGTGGTAGAGCCAAGGGGCGTGAGCTAGGTAGTTAATTGGGTGGAGAAGTAGCCAGAGAAGTAAGGGTTAGTATAAAAAGTTATATTTTGTACAGATGTCCCTCAGCCTCAGCTTTTCAGCCTTGATGACGAGACTGGCATTTTATAGAGAGGACACCTTTCACAGAAGGGAATTTCATCTCCTGCTTTTAAGAAACAGAGAAGAGGTCAGAACCATCTTGCCCTGGCTGTTTTTCAAATGCTTTTAATTCAAAATGTCAAAATGCCAGAGTGGTATATTCTCGACCCTTTCAACATGCATCACTTATTCTTTGCCTTCTGAGTATAGAACACCTCTCTGACCCAAAAAGTGTGTTCATTGTCAAATCAGTAGTAAGAAAAGAACCCGCCCTCCTGCAACTACTATGGCAAAGTGCTTTCATACATGAATGCTGTTCATCTCAATTCAGATCTTCTAATCTTTCAACTTCTCTACTTAGAATACTGCAGTATGTCCACCACACACAAGATGGAGATAAAAATTATTTAGATTTATCAAGTGTTCAGCTGCTGTGAAAAATAGTACCTGAATTAAATTAAATCAGGACTGTGAGCTGGCTTTGGTGGCCTTGTGTGTAAGAAAAATAGGACTTAGGAAAAAACCTAAGCATCCATCAACAGATGGGTGAAGAAAATATGGTACATAGATGCTATTGGAATACTATTCAGTCTTTAAAAGGGAGGATATTCTGTCTTTGAAACAATATGTGTCAACCTAGAGGACATCATTTTAAATGAACTAAACCAGGCATAGAAAGACAAATGCCATATGATCTCACTTACATGTGGAATCTAAAAAAACGTGAACTCATAGAAGCAGAGAATAGGATGGTAGTTCCCAGGAGGCTGGGGTGGAGAGTGGAGAGTGGGGAGCTACTGTTCAAAGGATACAAAATTTCAGGTAGGAGAAATAATTTCAAGAGGTCTACTGTGCAACACAGTTAATGTAGTTAATAATAGTGCATTGTGTGCCTGAAAATAACAACAAGAGATTTAAGTGCTCTAACCACAAAATATTAATAAATATATGAAGTAAGGTATATATTAGTTAGCTCCACTTGACTAACTTATGCTTAGCTTTACTTGGCTAATGTACATCTTCCACAAAATATACTTATTTCACAACATCACATTGTACACTGTGAATATATATGATTTTATTTGTCTGTTAAGTTTTTTAATTAAGAATTTCCAAAAATAAAGTACAAGCTGTAGCTCTGAATCTAGAACTGAGTGAAAGATTTGAAATCTCGAATAGCATCATGGGAGAGAGCTAAAAATTAAGATAGATCCTGGAAGGACATAAAGGGGTGAGAGAGGCAGGAGATGCATGGGTTTCGTGTAACAACTTCTTCAGAAATAGCTGATTGGTTTTATATATAAGATACCCTTAAAAGTGTTACCTTTTGCATTTTCCCCTTCACCACAAATTTAATAACTTTATTTCACTGCAGCTCCATCAATTTTGGCTTGGATGTGCTGTGATTCACTTCCCCAGAGCGTTTGCATAATATGCATCCCGCAGGTTTCATTTCTGTAAATCACTGCTTTGTGGGGGAGAAGTGGGGGCAGATTCCAGGCGAGCTCCAGCATTTGAGTAAGTTTTGAGACCAAAAGGAGATTGCATTTCCTGATTGCTAAGTTATCTCTGCTGTTCACTGAGAAATTATTTTCCCTATAACACTTCCGTTTGTATATTCGATAAAGTTAATATCTGTGAAATCAGTTGATTCTCACTGCACTAAATTATACCAGAATAGACAGAAGATTGACTTCCTGGTATTGACAAGACAGAATTCTCAATGTCTTTTGACTTATTATCTCTGGCAGTTGAAAAGAATTACAATAACACACAAAATTACTTTACAGGGTATGTTTAGAGAGCAAAGAAAATTAATGGAGAGATGGATTCTTATAGTATTTTTGCCTTTTGACGAAGATTTCTATTTCCTATCAAACCTGTCCTTTGAAATGAACTGGAGGCACACAATGTAAATTGATTTATCCACACCTTAAGAAATACCTGAAGTTTAATTGCATCTGCAATATTTATGCTTACATAAATATTTCAATGGCAAATTAATCCAGCTTTATAATTGCATTCCATAGAGGCACATGACTCAGTCCCAAAGACTTAATTGCATTTTGATGAAGGTATTTAGGTCACTACAACCAATAAGCCATATAGAAACTTTTAAAGACATAAGGGAAAGAAATCTATAGCTTTCAAGCCTAGGCACTTAGGAAGAAATACAATATTTACAGTTGATCCTTAACACCATGGGCTGCAAGAATCGTTGCTCTATTAATGATGAACATTCTAAAAACACATTGTCTTCAACATCCGGGAGCTCACAGCACACCAACTCCTTAATTCACACTTGAGCGACACCTTTCCCCTGAGTCAGCTTAGTCCTCACATTAACCGATACAAGCAGTCATCTGTCTGCCGAGTTTCACTCATCATCTCCAGTCATTGTAGGCTGAGCCAGTAGTCTCCTACATTTTGCTTACTCTCCTTTAGTTCTTCCCAGGGCCAGAGTTGTGTTCCTGGACATAGCTCTCAGGTAGAAGAAAGGCCAGTCGGTTTGGTGCCTGCAACTAATTGGATTTTCCTAGTCAGGTGACATCATCTTTCTCTTATCCTAAGAATTTATATTACAAAAGTCAGGATCTTTCTCCCCTCCCCTCCTCACAGAAAAAAAGGAAAGAAAATTTATACATCCTGTTGCTTGCTAGTCGGAGTAGTGGTTAAAACTGACATCAAATTTAAGGCTTAAATTATTCAGTTACATTATCTGGTGTATTCTATTCCTAATGGAACTGTGAAGGAATTAGTATAATTCAACTGTATAGACAGGAATCTGGGACTCAAGAAGGTTGTGTCATTTTCTCCATGTGAACAATAATGTGTAAAGCCAGACTCAAACAGGGGTCTTCTCCTAACACGTGAGCAGGGACTTCATTTGGCTCACTATTGTGTGCCTTGAACCTAGAACAGTGCCTGGCACTTGGCATCACACTGTCTTCCTAGGAAATATATAAACAACTCTGCTTTGAATGATGTCCACTCTCCAGAAGCCTCCTCCTCCTTCCCACAGCCCATCTCGCCTGTTCCATAAGCCTAGGTGACTATCACCCAGCTGCATCACTTGTCTCTCCCTCCACTGGAGAGCCTTCTGGTGAGACTCTGTTCAAGCACTTATATCAGCTGCAGTTGTGTGCTGGTCTTTTCTCTCAGTTCCTTTGTATTCCTTATTTCAGTTAAACCAGGTGTGTCTGTGTTAATCTGCAGGTGGGATCCATTTGTACTGAAGATCAAATAGCTAAACAGCAAAATTTTGGCAAGGCAGCAAACTGAATCCTTTTAACTCTTGCTATGACTGCAGAAAGAAAGAAAAAGTAGGTAGTAGAAAGAGGAAGAGACATAAAGTCATGCAGAGGATTCTTCCAGGTGTCCATCCATTTTCTGCTAAAAACAACAACGGCCCATGAGACAGCACTAGCCACAGAAGGACAGAGGAGAATTCGTTTTAGAGGCAGTGTGTTGCACAGTGAATTTATAGTAAAGAGAGCTGCACCTTCCAGAACTTGTACAGAAATAAGTCACACCACCTGGCTGATGTCTTCCACCAGATCCTAGTAAGGAGGAATTCAGAAGGAACACAGGCACTAGCCATGACCTACACCTGTAAATTGTTTTTAACTCCCACATATGTGTACATGGGGGGGTGTGGTTTAAGTAAAGAACTCAATTTTTTTCATCAAGTAGATTCACCTATTTCTCACTTTTAATTTCCACTACAAAACAAAGACCTTATTCAGGTGCACTTAAGGTAGAAGATTTTGACAGTAACAGATACTACGCAGGTGCCTAGATTGAGCTGATGAATGAGTAGACAGCCCGATGAAATCAGTGCTTCAAAATCTGAGACTAGTCTGGGCCCCACGAAAAGACTTGTAAGAAGCCCTCAACTCAAGCCCTTTTGTTTTTCCCCAAGTCTGTGCTAACTACCTGCACACTCTTCCCATATCCTGACCCTAAAGAGCACAGACTTTTCCTGGGCTCCTTAACATTATATACTGGCTCCTCAGTTTCTTCAGATGACATTTTGGGGTAGCTCTTTGCATACATGAACCAACAATATATTTCTGCTTTACCACATCCCATTAGATTCTTCAGGATGTTCCCTTGGTCTAGCTGAATCCTGAAGTGATGTCTGATATTTCTCCTTTATCCCCTACAGGTATAAGCAAAGGGCAAATGTTCAATATTTATATACTGAATTAAAGCTCACTCAAGTTTAAGTTTAGAAATGCATAAATATTTTCAGATATGGAAAAATAACAGCTAACACATGTTTTCTTAACCTGTGATCTGAGAATAGATTTCACCGGGTTTCCTTTAGACAGTACGATAAGTTGAATGGTGGGTACAATTGTTCAGTTTTCCAGGAGGAAGGTAATTAACTGCCATCAGTTTCTTATGGGACCCCCTACCAAAAATACAGAGCTGTGTGTCCAAAAAACCGCTGGAGTTTGCAAACAGGCAAAGAGATCTGACCCTTTGTAAGTGGATTATGCTTCTGAGGAATCAACCATCTTCCCTGCTACACTTACATATAACATTTGATCTTCTCCTGTCTTGGAGGACAAGACTCTCACTGTAGACATCAATTTCTTTGAAAGCAGTGTTTACAGGATATGTTTATGTCAGACAGTCTACCCTAATTGTCACACTTCCATGGTCACAGGCCTACAAGATGCAACTACAGGGAAGAAAGATCCTGTCTAGGGAAAGCATCTAGCAAAATTAGCTCCCATCCAAAAAGCAAGGATAAAGTGTTTCTTTTGCAGAAATATTTGAGCACTTCATTAATTCTCCCAGGAACCTCTCTTAGTCCTCCAATACCCAAATCATTCTCTTTTTAAAAGTGCCTCTGGTGCCACCTCACGGCTATTTTTCCATCCTTGAGAATCTGGCAGAATTAGACCAGTTAACAATCAAAGAATGGAAATCGTCCCTTACATGGAATCCTGCATGTTTTGTAAAGTTCTCAATTGCTCATTTTGATCAGTCTGGGTGAGCACTGGAAGGCTGGAACACTGGGTGGGCTGGATACAAGGATTAGGCAGGAAGGGATAGCTAAGAGCAGAAATTTTATAATTGGTCAGTTAATTCGTGACTACTTTAATGTTTTGCTCTATTCTAACAAGTTTGCAACTGCTGTGACCCACATAATAAATATTCAGATAATTAGGGGCCCCTCCCTACATCTAAGTGGTAACAGCAGCCATCACTAAATAGTGAGACTATGGGTAATTAAAATGCTAACTGACATTAATTGAGTGTTTGCTATGCACACTAAGCATTTTATAAGCATGATCTCATTTAATATTCACAGAAATCCCCTGAGAGAGCTACTATTATTTCCTCTCTTTTCTAATGAGGAACCTGAGGTTTAGAGAGGTTAAAACACTTACCCAACGTCATGTTAGTAAGCAGCATGGCTGGAATTCGACTTGTCCAACTTTGAAGCCTGGAGTCCTAACCTACCCAGTTATTTATATATTCTTCTTTTCTACAAAGAAAATTTATTTCTAAGGTCAAAAGAAGGGGAGGGTCACTTCTTAAAACCACTGAGCACAATCATCATTTTGTACAGTTTTTCAAAGCTCTATTTCCCCATCTGTCTGTGGTCCATTTGATAAGTATCGACTACCTAACTTTATTTTTCTGGACTTTGATGAAAAGTAAAATTTCAGTTAAATTTATTTGTTAAAAGTGAACATTTTAGTCAAAGTTTTTTAGCAGCTCACCAATCTATGGTCAGAAGCATGTGACCTTCATTGCTCTCAAATTTCCTCTTTTGGCAGGATCACCCACCAACCTCTTTCTCCTAAGCACCTCTAATAGGGGGGCCACAGAGAAAGAGCTGAACTAGGGAGAAGAGGCCAGAAATTGCACTTTATCCTGCTGGGGACAGGAAAGATTTATTTAGAATTCGTATTTCTTCACTTGTAAAATATCTACTTATGTTCTTTGATCATTTGTTCTGTAGATATTAATATTACTTGCATAGATGTATTCATTTTACATGTTACTGATGTTAGTGCTTCATTCACAGTCTTCATGTAATAGTGCAACCAAGGATGATTCTGAACGGTCAGACAATAGGAAACCACACATCAGCTATTTAAAAGATAACTAAGGAACCTGAACAAAAATGGGGGACTCTGCAGGACGGAGGTGTGGAATACTTCAGGCAGACTTTAGAGTTGATAAGGAGATGGTGGAAACAACATGGCTCCAGGAGCAGACTGGGGAGGGCAACTCTTCCAGAAGGCCCCCAGCTTTCCACAAATGTACAAAGGCATTGGCAGCAGCTCTGAAGTTCTGGGGCCATCAACACTGGAGCCTCTGAACAAACCAGACACCATGTGTCAAAAAGAGTAGCCAGGCTGGGGAGATAGCTCAGTCGGTAGAGTGCTTGCCTTACAAGCACAAGGCCCTGGGTTCGATCCCCAGCACTGCCAAAAAAAAAAAATTTACTATGATTAAAAAGAGTAGCCAAAGAGCAGCATCACCACTGCCTCACACGACCCAGTGGCAGCAACAGCAGTGCTTCCGGGAGACCCAAGAGATTGGTCAGTTTTCTTTCCAACAAGTCAGCATATTAGAGATCATTATCCAGGCTGAATAAGTTCATCAATGAAGGCTCTCCAAAGGATGAAAGAGAATTTTTTAATAGTGAGATATGGACCACGCCGAGGTTGGTCGCCATCGCAGAGCTAGCAGGCAGGTAACCAGCCCACCCGACTCTGACACTGAGGTCAGACGCCACTGCTGAGCCTGCCTGCCCACCTACTGCTGAGGGATGCTGCACTTGCCTCTGTGCTGACTCAGCACACTCTCGCTGGGGCTCCCCAGCTTCTATGGAGGCTGGTGCAGGCATTTTGAATTACTCCTGAGGGCGTGGCCATCATCATGGGAGGGGCAACTCCCTTCCTGAGACACCTACAGGAGACTGGAGGACCTTCAACAAGACCCAGGAGTCAAGAAGAGGAGGTATTGAGAGACTCGGGACCAACTCAGAGCCACCGGGTGAGTCTCTCCCAGTGGGTGGGGTCCCGGGATGGGGCAGTAGTCCTGGAACACAGGGAACTTCGTGGAGTAGAGTGGCCCAGTGAGACTCCCCTGCTGGAGCCGTGAACCTGGACAACTGGGAGCATTGCAGAGGAGGGCCGCACAGCAAGAGGCTTTGGCACAGGGTGAGGCTCCCTGGCCCAGACAGTAACTCTGGTCCCCAGGGAACGTAGCAGAGGAGTAATGCGCAGCGAGGGAGTTCCTTGCAGGGCCAGGCTTCCCAACCCAGGCGGTAGGTCTAGACCCCTGGGAACATCACAGAGGAGGGCTGCCCCATCCAGGCAGTACTTCTGGACCAAAGGGAACTTCTCGGAGGAGAGCTGCCCAGCGAAACTTCCCCACCGGGTGAGTCTTCCCCGCTGGGCGAGGCTTTCCCACCAAGGCAGTAAATCAGAGACACAGGCCCAGACCAGACGTGCCCCAGTCTGTAGTCTAATCTCCGTTTAGCTGACCATCAGTCAACAAGTGGAGGCGCCTCTGCCCACTGACAGGGAATATACCCCCACCTGAAGACCACCACCCCTAGAGGGGCAGCTTCCTTGTGGAGCACCGCATTATCAAGTTCCTCCAAGACTTCAGGCTACTGAAGGCTAGGAGGTGAATTATTGGAAATCTACAGGGACAATAGTAGTCAATAGAGGAAATCTGCAATATCTAAGAGTTTCACTACTAGAAGGATAGATACCTGAGGAATATGAGAAAACAAGCGAAGAAAATGTCCCAAACAAACCTAGATGCTACAGCAATAAAATCCAATGATAGCATGGCAGAAGAAACGTCAGAAAGGGAGTTCAGAATGTACATAATTAAAACAATCAGGGAAGCAAACCAGGAGATGAAAGAGCAAATGCAGGCTTTGAATGATCGCACCACTCAACAGTTAAAAGAGCAAATGTGGAAAGCAAGAGAACATTTCAATAAAGAGTTAGAGATACTGAAAAAAAAAAAAAAACAGGAATCCTTGAAATGAAGGAAGCAATAAACCAAGTTAAAAACTCCATAGAAAGCATAACCAATAGGATAGAACACCTGGAAGACAGAACCTCAGATATTGAAGACAAAATATTTAACCTTGAAAACGAAGTTGAACAAACAGAGAAGATGGTAAGAAATCATGAACAGAATCTCCAAGAACTATGGGATATCATGAAAAGGCCAAATCTGAGAATTATTGGGATTGAGGAAGGCTCAGAGAAACAAACCAAAGGAATGAACAATCTATTCAATGAAATAATATCAGAAAATTTCCCAAATCTGAAGAATGAAATGAAAAATCAAGACAAAGGGGCTTATAGGACTCCAAATATAGAAAATTACAACAGACCCACACCAAGGTACATTATAATGAAAATACCTATCATACAAAATAAAGACAGAATTTTAAAGGCTGCGAGAGAAAAGAATCAAATTACATTCAGGGGAAAACCAATATGGATATCAGCAGATTTTTCAACACAGACCCTAAAAGCTAGAAAGGCCTGGGACAACATTTTTCAAGCCCTGAAAGAAAACAGATGCCAACCAAGAATCTTATACACAGCAAAACTTACCTTCAGATTTGACGACAAAATAATATCCTTCCATGATAAACAAAAGTTAAAAGAATTTACAAAAAGAAAGCCAGCATTACAGAGCATTCTCAGCAAAATATTCCATGAGGAAGAGATGAAAAACAACCATGTAAATCAGCAAAGGGAGGAACTACCCTAAAGGAACAGCCAAATAAAGGAGAAACAAAATCATGTCAAAAAAACAAAAATGAGCCAAATGATCAGGAATATAAATCATATCTCAATAATAACCCTGAATGTTAATGGCCTGAACTCATCAATCAAGAGACATAGACTGGCAGATTGGATTAAAAAGAAAGATCCAATAATATGCTGCCTGCAAGAGACTCACCTCATAGAAAGAGATACCCTCAGACTAAAGGTGAAAGGATGGAAAAAAACATACCATGCACACGGACACAGCAAAAAAGCTGGAGTATCCATCCTCATTTCAGATAATGTGGACTTTAAGCCAAAGTTAGTCAGAAAGGATAAAGAAGGACATTTCATATTGCTTAAGGGAAGCATAAATCAGCAAGACATAACAATCATAAATATCTATGCCCCAAACAGTGGCTCATCCATGTACGTCAAACAAATCCTTCTTAATTCCAGAAATCAAACAGACCACAACACAATAATACTAGGTGATTTTAACACACCTCTTTCACCACTGGACAGATCCTCCAAACAAAAATTGAACAAAGAAACCATAGACCTCAATAACACAATCAATAATTTAGACTTAATGGACATTTATAGAATATACCATCCAACAAAGAACGAATACACTTTCTTCTCAGCAGCACATGGATCCTTCTCTAAAATAGACCATATATTATGCCACAAAGCTACTGTTAGCAAATACAAGAAGATAGAGATACTACCTTGTATTGTATCAGATCATAATGGATTGAAATTAGAAATAAATGACAGAATAAAAAACAGAAACTACTCCAACACCTGGAGATTAAATAATACGCTATTGTACGATGAATGGATAACAGAAGACATCAAGAGAGAAATTTTAAAATTCTTAGAGGTAAATGAGAACAAAGATACATCATATCAAAATCTGTGGGACACTATGAAAGCAGTTCTTAGAGGAAAACTTATTTCATGGAGCGCATTCAATAAAAGAAGAAAAAAAGTCAACTAATAAACAACCTAACACTACAGCTCAAAGCCCTAGAAAAAGAACAGAGCATCACCAAAAGTACTAGAAGACAGGAAATAGTGAAAATCAGAGCAGAAATCAATGAAATTGAAACAAAAGAAACAATAGAAAAAATTGACAAAATAAATAGTTGGTTCTTTGAAAAAGTAAACAAAATTGATAAACCCTTAGTCACACTAACAAAGAGAAGGAGAGAGAAAACTCAAATTACTAAAATTCAGAATGAACAAGGAAATATCACTACAGACATGAGTGAAATACAAAACATCATTAGAAGCTATTTTGAAAATCTATATTTTAACAAAATAGAAAATCTCAAAGACATCGACAGGTTTCTAGAGACATATGAATTACCTAAACTGAATGAGGAGTACATACATGATTTAAATAGATCAATTTCAAGTAATGAAATAGAAGAAATCATCAAAAGCCTACCAACAAAGAAAAGTCCGGGACCAGATGGGTTCTCAGCTGAGTTCTATAAAACCTTTAAAGAAGAGCTCATTCCAATACTCCTCAAAGTATTCCATGAATAGAAGAGGAGGGAACCCTCCCAAACTCATTCTATGAAGCCAATATCACCCTGATACCTAAACCAGACAGAGACAAATCGGGGAAAGAAAATTTCAGACCAATACCCTTAATGAACATTGATGCAAAAATTCTCAACAAAATCGTAGCAAATCATATACAAAAATATTTTTAAAAGATAGTGCACCACGATCAAGTGGGTTTTATCCCAGGGATGCAAGGTTGGTTCAACATCAGGAAATCAATAAATGTAATTCACCATATCAACAGATTTAAAGTCAAGAATCACATGATTATTGTGATAGATGCAGAAAAAACATTTGATAAAATATAGCACCTAAAAACACTAGAAAAAATAGGGATAGTGGGAACATTCCTTAACATTAAAGGCCACCTATGCTAAGCCCATGGCCAATATCATTCTAAATAGTGAAAAACTGAAAGCATTGCCTCTAAAAACTGGAACAAGGCAGGGATGCCCTCTCTCACCACTTCTATTCAACATTGTCCTCGAAACTCTAGCCAGAGCAATTAGACAGACCAAAGAAATTAAAGGGATACAAATAGGAAAAGAAAAACTCAAACTATCCCTATTTGCTGATGACATGATTATATATTTAGAAGAACTGGGAAATTCCACCAGAAAACTTTTAGAACTCATAAGTGAATTCAGTAAAGTAGAAGGATATAAGATCAATTCTCATAAATGTATTGCATTTTTATACCTAAGTGATGAATACTCAAAAAGAGAAGTTAGGAAATTTACCCCATTCGCAATAGCCTCGAAAAAAATAAAATACTTGGGAATCAATCTAACAAAAGAGGTGAAAGACCTCTACAATGAGAACTACAGAACACTAAAGAAAGAAATTAAAGAAAACCTTAGAAGATGGAAAGATCTCCCATGTTCTTGGATAGGCAGAATTAATATTGTCAAAATGGCCATACTACCAAAAGTGCTATACAGATTCAATGCAATTCCAATTAAAATCCCAATGACATATCTCACAGAAATAGAGAAAGCAATCATGAAATTCATCTGGAAGAATAAGAAACCCCGAATAGCTAAAGCAATCCTTAGCAGGAAGAGTGAAGCAGGGGGTATCGCAATACCAGAGCTTCAACTATACTACAAAGCAATAGTAACAAAAACGGCATGGTATTGGCACCAAAATAGACAGATAGAGCAATGGTACAGAATAGAGGACACGGACACAAACCCAAATAAATACAATTTTCTCATACTAGACAAAGGGGCCAAAAATATACAATGGAGAAAAGATAGCCTCTTCAACAAATGGTGCTGGGAAAACTGGAAATTCATATGCAACAGAATGAAACTAAACCCCTATCTCTCACCCTGCACAAAAATCAACTCAAAAAGGATCAAGGACCTTGGAATCAGATCAGAAACCATTTATCTTATAGAAGAAAAAGTAGGTCCAAATCTTCAACATGTCGACTTAGGATCAGACTTCCTTAACAGGACTCCCATAGCACAAGAAATAAAAGCAAGAATCAATAACTGGGATAGATTCAAACTAAAAAGCTTTCACTCAGCAAAGGAAACTATCAGCAAGGTGAAGAGTCAGCCTACAGAGTGGGAGAAAATCTTTGCCACTCATACTTCAGATAGAGCCCTAAATTCCAGAATATACTGAGTTTTTTAACTCTACACCAAGAATACAAATAACCCAATCAACAAATGGGCTAAGAAAATGAACAGACACTTCACAGAAGATCTACAAACAATCCACAGATATATGGAAAAATGTTCAACATCTCTAGTAATAAGAGAAATGCAAATCAAAACTACCCTAAAATTCCACCTCACCCCAATTAGATAGGCGATTATCAAGAATACAAGCAACAATATGTGTTGGCGAGGATGTGGGGAAAAAGGTACACTCATACATTGCTGGTGGGGTTGCAAATTAGTGCAGCCACTCTGGAAAGCAGTGTGGAGATTCCTTAGAAAGCTTGGAATGGAAACACCATTTGACCCAGCTATCCCACTCCTTGGCCTATACCCAAAGGACTTAAAATCAGCATACTACAGAGATACAGCCACATCAATGTTCATAGCTGCTTAATTCACAATAGCCAGTTTGTGGAACCAACCTAGATGCCCTTCAATTGATGAATGGATTAAGAAACTGTGGTATATATATATGCAATGGAATATTACTCAGCCATAAAGAGAATAAAATTATGGCATTTGTAGGCAAATGGATGAAACTGGAGAATATCATGCTAAGTGAGATAAGCCAATCTCAAAAAACCAAAGGAGAAATGATCTAGCTGATAAGCGGATGATGACACATAATGGGGGGTGGGGGGGCAAGAATGGAGGAAGGAGGGACTATATAGAGGGAAAAGAGGGGTGGGAGGAGTGGGGGGGAGGGAAAAAATAACAGAATGAGTCAAAAACTATTACCCTAGGTAAATGTATGATTACACAAATGGTATGCCTCTACTTCACGTACAAACAGAGAAACAAGATGTATCCCATTTGTTTACAATAAAATTAAATTTAAAAAAAATAGTGAGATATGGTCTTATTAGTATCCCAGGCAGGTGAAATTGAAAAATAGTAATATATATTTATAAATCCTGTATGCTTCTTTACTATTTTTCCATTCTATTTTATTTAACTAAGTTTTATTGAGAAGAAACTGGAGGGGCCTTTTAGTATAATGAAACTCATCAGCATTGTTTATTATATTATCTGTTGCCTTAACAATAATAATTCACATTCCTAAAACATACCCTATGTGATATTAGGCAAAAGACTTAACTTAGGTGAGTTCACGCAGTCCAAAAGCAGCTCCAATCCTTTTCCCCTTCACAACCAGCATAATTTTTTATGTCATCTAATTTTGTATTCTTTTGGTAAGGTCACTCTTTTTTTATAGTATATAGAATGAGGTCTGAATATAAGTGTATTTATCTCTATATCAATAATTTATTATGCCTAAGAGCAGGTCTACAAACTATGACTTTTGGGCCAAATCTGGCCCATGGCCTGTTTTTATAAATAAAGATTTATTGGAACACAGTTGCATTCATTTTATTTACATATTGTCTGTGACTGCTTTCCCACCACAAATGCAGAGTTGAGTAGTTGCAAAGCTGAAAACATTTACTTTCTGGCCCTCACTGAAAACTTGTTGACCCCTACCTAAAAGTACTGATCATATGATTACTTCTTTCTTCAATGTTTTATCTCATTTCATTTATTGTTGCTACTCACCACATTTTTTTCCTCCACATGCTGGGGATCAAACCCAAGACCCATGCATACTAGTCAAGTCCAGTACCACTGAGCTACATCCCCAGTCCTGTTCATTATATCTTTTAAGCTCTTCTTTTCAAGTCACAGTCTGAAAAGTACTAGGCAATGTGAAAGAGAGAGGAAGAGGGAAAAGAAGGAGGGAAGGAAAGAAGGAAGGAAGGAAAGAAGGAAGGAAGGAAGGAAGGAAGGAAGGGAGGGAGAGGGAAGGAAATAAAACCTGCAAGGAGGGAAGAAAGAAAAAGTATATACACATATTTTTATATTCAAAAGTTTTCTTCATTGGCTTTTATTATTTTATGTTAATTACATTAATTAAAATGCTAAAACTTGTTCAAGTGAATATGTACATATGAATAAGCTATAGTAATTTACCATCACTAATAATGATGCACAATAAGTAGCTACAGTACTCATTGCCATGCAAAAATGCACATTTATTTAGTTCTGGATCTGCCGAGGTCTGGCTGGACCAAGTAGAACCAACTGGAACTGCTCTGCTCCATGTGTCCATCAGCCTCCTCCTGGGACCAGCAGGAGAGCCAAGCAGATTTTTCTCATTGTAATGCCAGAAAGCTACAGTTTCTTAAGACCTAGTTTCAGAACTGGCACAGTGATACTTCAAGTTCATCCTACTGGTCAAAGCGAGTTACAGAGCAAGCCCTGATCCAAAGGCAGGAAATGATATTGCAAAGTAGCATGAGAGATGAGACTGTCGGGAGGGATGCGAAGTTGAGATCAATGAGGTAATCAGATAGATGATAGATAGATAGATACATAGATAGATAGAGACACACACACACATATATACATATCTTTAAATCATACTTGCATTTCTACATTATATGAATATTAATATTTAATCCTGACAAAGTTCCTAAGAATTAGGTATCACCATTGTAGTGTCTTAAAAATGAGAATGTGGGATCAAGGTGTTTGAGTTGCTCAACATCAAACAGTCTGAAATTGGCGGAAACAAAATGTGAGTCCAAATCTATTTCCAAAGACTTCCTCCAAGTGACATCTGGATTATTAAATTCATCCAATGTGGTAGAAATGGCTAGCTGCCTGCTAAACTTCAGTCCCCGATGTACCTACTCTAGAAGTGTTGCTAACCAGCCCCCTCGAATAGAAGTCCACAAGGCCAATTTCCATCCACAAAATATGAGCAGACATGGTGTGCACCATGTCCAGACCAAAGCTTTTGGTAGAAAGTCTGTGGAATAGCACACTGTAACCACTTTACCCTCTGTTTCCCCTCTTTCCGCTTTGGCCAGGTGGCAGAAGACAAGACTCTGCAATGAACATTCAGAGAGAATGAATGTATGCTTCATCTGCTTCACGTGAACACGCAAAATGGGTAAGTACACCTGAGGAATTGGATTTTAATTTAATTTCAAAAGTAGTTATTGAATTGTACTCTGCAGGTGATGGGGCCACAAGATGGGAGCCCCATTCCCTGAATCATCAGGGATGTGCAAATATCCTTCAGAGGTTTTGGGAGGATGGAGGAGGACAGTTGGATTTTGTAGTTTACCTTCTCTAACTAGCATCTCTAGTAAAGTAATTCTAATTAATTTAAATATTTTAATAGGACTCACCAAATAGAGTACTTGGGACTGAGATTGGAAATAAATGTGAAGGCAACAGAAAATGTTTCCTAAATTGGCAGAACTATTTGGCAGAGGCCAAATAGTGGTCAATAACTTTGGAAAGCTAAAGAAGAAATAAATTCTTCATATGGTTACAGTTTGATTATTTCCAGTTTCCTTCTGACTCAGGCTATAAATTAAATTCCCTTTAACTATAGAAGTAATTCGCCATTCTCACGGATAAACAAATTATCATTTTGAGGAAAACTGACATAGAGTACACACACACAAAGTCACCTTTTTATTAAATCCACTACTTCCCTCCAGTAGTTCTATCTTTTATCGGTATTTATTGTAACAACTCAATACTTTTAATGAGTTGTGAAACCCGGACGCCATGGACACTTTCAAAACAAACGGCAGGGCTGTGGCTCCGGCACATACCGCCACTCATCACTAGCAAGGCAACTGCCACCGGCAGCACCCGGCTCTACGGATGGGTTTATGCTAACAGGCTAGAAAATAAGCTTTTATTCTTCTACTGGAGAGATGAAAAAAAACCATGCGCATACACTCTTAATTGGTGATTAACATTTTAATTGTGAAGGCTGGAGAAAACATTGGCATCCTGCTCTCTTGCATACGATCACATGCAGAAATCAGTTGAAAATGAAAACAGTATTTTGACATTAAAACACCAGAAAACTGCAATTTGCTTTTTAGTCTGTGTTTGTTACATAAACAGCTCTAAATACCACCAGGAAAGGTCACCGTGATGGGTATTAATGGCAATGAGTCCACACTGGTGAAGAGACTTGTGATTTAATTAAAGCAGAGGCATGACACAGAAAATGATCCAGGCTCCATTATCTACTCTAAGGTTTCTCTAGTACCTCCTTCTAGGAGGACCTCTTTGCTCTTGGCTGTGGGGCCTATGATTAAAAGTCAGAAAGAGCCAATTTATACAGTGGCTTCTTCTCTTACCAACTGAATGTGAGCAGATTACCTCTCTGAACCTCAGTCTCTTCTTCCCTGGGAGGATTAAATGGATTAGTGCAGGTACAATGTATAGCACACAGTGAGTGCATATTGTTAGCATTCAATACAAGTAGCTGCTATCTATTTTCAGAGATTCTCCATCCTACTCCTGTTGATGGTACCACATATATGTACAGTTCTAAGTGATATGTAGCGACTCTGGCCCCAATTCATCTTTAAAGCTTCGAAATGCATTCAACTGAAAATAGCTTCAAAACAAAACTAAGAATCATGGACACATTTCAGGAAGCAGATTAAAAGGAAGTTACTCCAACAGGTTCCATGCACGGATCACTTCAGTTACAGAACAGAGAGGGAAGACTAACAGATACTCCAAACAGGTTTTCGCCAAAACCTTTCTTTCAATGACCCTGGATAAAGATTTTACTGTTTTCCTTACTTAGGCTAGTACTTTTAGTAAAAACTGCATTCTCTGAAGTTTTATGATAAAATTATCGTGATCACAGAATAGATAACTAACACAGGGCCTTCTTTTCTGCTACCTCTTTCCTTGGATTTATGTGATTTGCATGCTTGTCTTATGTTTGATATGTAGATGTCAGACACAGCTGAGACCTGAAGAACACAAAGTTTTCTCCAGGCAGTGCAAATCCAAGGCCTTGTTTCAGATGGGGAGTTTCAGATATTAAGTGCCAGGTGTTTATCAGGGATCTACCAAGAGACTGGGTGAGATCATAAGGACAAATATCCTAAAATGTGCCCTTGTGCAACCCCACCCCTCCATTTCCTTGAAAATCCCCTCCCCCTTACTTATTTTTGGCTGTTGTCTCTGTGAGGAAGATCTCTACAGAAAAGAGATTGCATAAGATGTCACCACGCACGCAGGAACTTATTGTGTATAAGCATCTTGTAAAATCTTCTTCCTATGAGTTGTGTCTCAGCAACACATTATTTTTATCCCTTACACACTGATCCCAGCCAGCTTTCTAAGATCCTTCGATTGATCTGTCATCACTCCTCTAAGCCAGAGATCCTAAAAGAGCCTAGTTTATGAGGAGCTGGTCTACAAAAATGGCAAGCCAATGTGGTTAGCTGCCGACCAAGCATTTGTGCGCCTTTCCCACAGCCTGGAGTTGCTAATGGAAGCAGCCGCGCAGCTAGGGAACACCTTTCCCTTACCTTACCTTTTGCAGCAGGCGGGGCCAAGAGACTCTCTCCTACTAAGGGAATGTCATTAGAAAGGATGGAGTCGCTTCCGGGCTGAGATGTCTAAAGATGGTGTTTCTTCTCCACATGGCTCTTCTGGAGGTCTGTGACCAGCATGATACTGGAAATCCATGTTGAAAACAGTAGAACCACAAAAGAAAAGAATCGTGAACACTCGAATCACTTCTCTGAGGCAAAGAGACCACCCTCATGGGAATACACACACTGAATTGTCGTAGAGTGAGAAATGAACTTTATCTACTTCAAAAGCTGATGTTACCTTAACTAAAATATTCAATACAACCTTATAACTGGCCTCTGGCCATTGTCATGTATGAAGACAGAAGAAATGATTATTTTAAAATGTAGTTAGTTCACACATATCGGGTAAGAATATAAGTTGGTAAAATCACTGTAGAGAATTGCTTGGCAAAGCCTACTAAAGTCAAGATTTTGTGCACTCTAAGACCTAACTACATATACTGCCAAGAACATGAACTAGAATGTGATATATACATATAATGGAATATCATTCAACCTTAAAAAGGAAGAAAATTCTGACACATGCTGTAAAATGGATGAACCTTGAGCACATTACAAAGAAAATAAGTATGGTTTCACTTTTGTAAGAGTAGTCAAATCCATAAGCCCAGGAAGTACATTGTGGTCGCCTGAGTCTGTGGGTAGCCAGGAATAGGAAATTGTTTTTTAACGGATACAGAGTTCCAGTTTTCTAAGATGAGAAGAAATCTGGAAACTAGTTGCACAACAATGTGAATATACTTTTAAAAGAATAATTTTACACAAATTGAATCTAATAGTTCATTTGGGCAATATGCAATTTGTGAATTAAGCAGCACTCAAAACCAGGAGAGGTTTATAGAACTCCACCCAGCACCATGAGCACTGAGCTTTTATAGATGAATGTGGAAGCAAAGTAGAAAAATCATCTGATTGGCTACAGCCAGGCATTTGCTTTATTTGGGTATTTTCTAATCAATTGGCTGCTTGTGATTGGCTAAAGCTCAGTTGTTTATGATTGGTTGAAACCCAGGTATTTATTACAATACACACACACACACACATGCACACGCACACATATTTATACACTTCTAAGTTAAGTTTCAATTTATTTATATACTAAATTAAGTTGTAATTTATTACAGAGAACTTAAAATGAAGAGACAGCCTTGGCCCATGGCTTCCTACTTATTTATTTTACTAGAACTTTACTAAACTGTACACTTGAAATGATTAAGCTGGTAAATTTTATGTTATGTGCATTTTTTTAAACTTAAAAATAAAATATCCCAAAAAAAACATGTACTAGAATGTTTAGAGTAGCCTAATCCTATAGCCAAAACTGGAAATAATCATGTATCCTATGACAATAAAATCGATAGTTAATTTTGGACTGTTACAGTACAAATTTGAACAGTGGAATATTAAATAAGAATAAGAAATGTAAGACCTATGACATGCAACAGCATGAACAAATCTTATAATGTCATGCAGAACAAAAACTAGACCAAAAGAAAGATACCATCGATTCTAAATGGTTCCATTTATTTAAAGCATGAAAATAGGCAGAATGTTCCCATGTTGTTAGAGGTCAGGTCGTGGGTCCCTTCAGAGTGTGGCCAGTATATAAAAGGAAGGCAGGTGAGAGTGAAAGGCAGTTGTGTATTGTTGTAGTTCCATTTAGAAGTTTTCATAATATATATCAGTTGTCAAAATAGCATATTTCAAAAATTTTCTGTCCTTTCCAAAAGAAAATCATTTTCATTTTCAGAGAAAATTATCTTTTGAAAGGTAAAAGAAGTCAAAAGTGCACCCCTGTGCCTGAGGGCAGTAGACCCTTTAAAGCAGCTGAGATGAATGCATGTAGAATCTGAATGTGAACGGTTAACTCGAGTGGGGACGCCTTAGAATTTCTTAATATTAAGCAAATGGCCCACTGTATACAGATTACCTACGTCTTTCAAATTATCATTCATCTGGGAGTACCAACAAGAAATATGTTTAACAATTAAAATTCTATGGTAATTTCACACTCAACAATGCCTTGTGTTCATAATTTCAATATTAGATCTGATTGAATATGATTAAATACAGCCTATGCTTTCCAAAATGAGTTGCATGATGGATCTCAATGAACTCATTAGTAGCTAATGCTGGAGAGATCTTTCTAAATGCTAATGTTTAGCTGCCTTTGGCTCATTAATTAATTTAAAGATTGTGTAATTATCAGAGCTTTTGATTCAAGTACATCTAGCACTTTTTATTATTGGATAATGCTTATTTGCATGTGGGCATAAAAGAATTATATCATCCTAAAATGTGCAGTATAATACAAAACCATACAGGTTATCTATTTATTTGGAAAAGAAGAAAGAAAATTAGGAGGAGGCTATTTTCTTGAGCACATAAGGAGCTGGAAACTCTACAAATAAATACTTGTCACCGAAATACTAGTAATGAAAACAATTGCAGAGATGGGCAAGTAGTCAAACATTGGGAAGACATGAATAAAATACCAAAGACAGTGTGCAGACAGAAGGGAAGTCTGGTCAGATTCAAAGACAGTCCCATTTTGGAAATCTATGCAAGGGGAAGTCCAAGTTGACGGGAGTACCTTCAGTTGAAGGCATTCTTTTGAAGCCTGAACTTTGGAATCTTCTTTCAGGAACTGTGAGAAAATTAGAATTAGAAGTCTTCAGGTATTAATGGTTTTCTTCCACAATCATGGTGATTCGAGGTATGTCTAGTATCCTCCCTGCTCACTGTCAAGCAGTTTGGCAAGTGGAGAATAATGAACATCATAGCTCACATACAGGAGCAAAGGCAAGAACCAAGAGCTAGAGGTGCTCAGAGGAAAAGGAGAAGTGAAACTGGAAAATGTTCTGGTAGATCCCACCAACTTCCCTTTGATCTCAGTTATTAGGAAACCTCATTGAATTTAAGGGTAGTGTAGTGAGTACAGAATTGGAAATAAATATTTTTAGGCTTCAATATGATTTCTCTACTAGTGATGATGCAGTAAGACATTCATGAGATTTTAACCAAAGAAAATGCAGCATAAGCAGAATTTTAAATGATGCTTTTTCACTAATTTTTAGTACATTTTGGGGGGTTCGGGGGCTTATTTGGATCTCATGTTGATTTGTTTCCATTATGCTTACAAATTATTCAGTTATGCCAGAGGAATTGCTAGGAAAGTTCAGAGATCTCTGATAGAAGGAGTCAAGCTATGGATTTGGTAAGAATAGATTCAGCCTGAGACCTGTTGATCCAAACATGAGAACCACAGCAATAGAGAACATTGGACATTCCACCTCTTCCACATACTGTCCTCTCTCAACACTCCCAAAAATGGCCTTTAAGAGCCATGTCCAAGAATGGCTACATTCATATAACACTGTGAACAGGTAACCAAGTTTTGATGTTCAGTCAATTAATATTTATATGGGCTGGGGAAATAGCTCAGTTGGTGGTAGAGTGCTTGCCTTGCAAGCACAAGGCCCTGGGTTCGAACCCCAACACTGCAAAAAAAAAATTAATATTTATATATGAAGCAAATGGAGATGACTCCCAACTTCTGAGGATCCAGTTTAGTATTTTTCAACTTTATGATGGTGCAAAAATGATACATGTTCAGAAACTGTACTTTGAATTTTGAATTTTGAAGCACTTCTCCCAGGCTAGTGAAATGCAGTCTGATACTCTCTTGCAATGCCCAACTACAGACTGATGTGAGTGTTCTGAGCATGCTCAAGGCAGGCTGGGCTAAGCTATGATGCTTGGCAGGTCAGGTATATTAAATGCATTTTCAACTTACAAAATTTTAACCCAGGAAGGGTTTACTGGGATTCAACCCCAGTATAAATTGAAGCACACATGTATAAGATATTAAGATTAAACTGATGTAACGAAGAGTCCCCAAAGTATAATGATTTATGTAAGAGAAAGTTACCTCTCACTGAATAATATGTCCAGTATGAGCTGGAAAGATTGATACAGGTCAGAATCATAGGTTTTTCTAATTGTGCTTCCATCACAAACGTTGTAAAATTCGTCAAATGATCACACCTAACTGGAAAGAAAGCTGAGAAATTAATAGAATGTCCTCAGAGTTGACCCTCTGAACACCCAGAGTGCTTTAGAGTCTTTTATTCCCTACATAGGACACATTCACCTCTTCCCTAAGAGACAGCCCAGGGTCCCTTCCAGCTATTGTACCCAACTTAAAGTCTGAGATACCTGGGCAATGATCAGCCTCCTCCACCAGATCTGGTTATGTCTCCCAGTAGACAAGTTACCAGCTCATTCTCTCCCACTACCATCCCTCATCTATGATGCTCCTCACACTCAAAACATACTCAATAAACAATGTTACGTAAGACCAGGCATGCACAACAGAAATTCCTTATCAGAAAACAGAAAAACAAGTCAGGTGTGGTGGTGCACACCTGTAATCCCAGCTGCTCAGGAGGCTGAGGCAGGAGGATGACAAGTTCAAAACCAGCCTCAGCAACTTAGCAAGGCCCTAAGTAATTTAGCAAGACCCTATCTCAAAAGGGCTAGGGATGTGGCTCAGCGGTTAAGCGCCCCTGGGTTCAATTTTAGTACCAAAAAAAAAAAAAAAAAAAGGAACATGTAACAGCCATCGGTCCTTGGCCCTGTTGGGGTCTTGCCAGGCACTGCCAGGTGGTGGAGTACTTCCCTTGGTAAGACTTTGGTTTTGGTGTCTGAGAGGAATTACCCCATCCATTTCCCCTGAGCCTCTGCAGCCTTGCCTCTGAGCGCTTCTTTCTTGGCCATTGTCCTCCATGGTCACACTGGGGTTTGGAGACATCCCTTCCCTGGCCTCTCTTTGGGAATTTTCTTTTTGTTTTTTTCAGACTGCATTCCACTAGTGCAGTTTTATGAGCCTGAGGATTGTATTAGGATTAAACAATGACAGATCTGTGGTTTGTTTAGCAATATAATTTGCCCAAATACATGGTAGGTCTCTGGTTTATTTGATTCGGGTGGATTTAAGTGTCAGCAACCACCCAGTGTTCTTATTTGTGAATGTTTAAGCTTGCCTTGTTCTCTGGCTTCAGAATTTAGCCATCACTCTCTCCCCACTTTAAAGACAATTTCCTTGAGGCCATTTGACATGATAGGCTTAATCTGATC